>NC_056731.1:98858875-99116375 GCF_019279795.1 Protopterus annectens | reverse complement strand
GTGTGTGTGTGTGTGTGTGTGTGTGTGTGTGTGTGTGTGTGTGTGTGTGTGTGTGATTATAGCAAAGCAGGATCATAGCTCAGGATATGCTGGTATGTTATTCATGAATATTTCCCCCTCGTTGCTCATGCCTACATATCAGTAACAATTTGAATCTCATTATGGAGGGGAATATGTGTCTGGGGGACATACAACTGGATGATTCCCAGGAAATATTCTGATTAGACTATTTAGGTACGAAAGTACTATGTGTCTCAGCGTTTTTGTAAACTATATACTTGGCTGACACTGCTAATTACAGCAAGGGCACATATTCTGAAAGACAACACCTAGTGAATCATGCCCATTGGGGTATGAAAAAGTGTGGATGATGTGGTTATTGTAAGTATATATTGTAAGTATATAACATCAAAGGGAAATTTAATTGTGAAACAGCTGGAATTGTCTACCTTGCAATGTGATGGTTATTATATAGGCAAAACTGAGAGGGCTTTCAAACAAAGAGTTTATAAACATCTATATCATATTAATAAAGGAAGTCCTACAAATGCATTAGCCAAGCACATAGCTATTAACCCCACACATAAATTTGTTTTTACTATCATCGAGCAGGTTAGTAAGAACATTAGGGGAGGACCATGGGAGTTAAAACTAGAAGAATCAGAATTGTTATGGCAGCTAAGGACTAATGCTAATGCCCCTCAAGGGCTTAATGAATATTTGTTATTAAATGTATGCTGAAGTTAAAATCTTTGGAGAGAATTTTTTAACATACACTGACGTGCATGAAGTCAGTAATTTTTGTTAAAATTAAGAGGAGCACATAGCTCCAAAAAAAGTCTTTTTATGATCGTCCACAATTTTAGTGCTTAGTTGTGGTTTTATAAAGGACAGAAGTTGTTTTTACATTAATTTTACAAAAATGATGTATGGTTTTATAATAATAGCACTGCAACTTTAAATCAAGGTTTCTTAACTAATTGAATTCCTAATTGTGTAATTAATGGCTTTTATAATGGTGATGGTTCTTGGGAAATGTTTGTCTGATGAAGTTCATTGTGGATTGTGAATGAACGAAAGCGCTAACGATAAATTTTGGGATACTTGGAACTCTCTCCTGGCAGCAACTCTTCTCATAGTCAGTAGCCCACCAGCTGCTCCAATGTGATTGTGTTTCACATTTAAAGCCATGAAAGGCCCAATCTTATTTTTAAACATGACTTGATGAAGGGATAGGCTCCTAACTCAAGTTATTCCTAACAAGTTATTTCTACAGGTTATGCAAAGTACTGCTTTATATGCCATTAAGGCTAGTCTTGATGATTAGCTGGGTAAATAGAAATTTAGATAAGAGTTATCATGTGAGTGACTATTTCATTTGCGAGGTGAGCACTATTTTTTCTTTTTCCCTCCTGCAGCTGACCATCACCAGACCTCAGTGCTTCTTTTGTTCTCTGAGTCTCTTTACTCCTCCTAGCCTCTGCCTGACTTACTCTGTTAAGGGTCTGGGCTGGCAGGGAGATGAGTGCTTCCCAGGGCCACACCATGTTGCTGATGGGAGTGTTTTTACCTAATTTTCTTCCACTCTGCATATGCTTCCCAGTAGCACCCTGTAGATGGGGAGTGCAATGAATGGATAATGCCAAACCAGCCTTCACTTTCTCTAATGACTGACAACAGCAAGCCACCCCACCCACCCCCAGGAAACACCTCACTATTGTTTTTCCAGCCTCTAACTGGGAAATCGTTGTGTTCCCAACGCATGCACCCCTTCCTCCTTCCCTTCCAAGAGAGGCAAGCCTAACCTACTGTTCTGGTGCCTCAGATATCCAAGCCACTAATCAACTATGGGTCACTTTCACTGTGGTCAAGGCTTCATCCCTCTGTTCCACAGCACTGGTAAGTGAGCACTGTTAAATACTTGTAAAGGTTGGCAAAAACCTGGAAATAGAGATTGAAATTACTTTACGAAATACATGATAACACATTGGAATTCACCCCAATTATGGACGCTGAAATGTGGCTGCTGAGACAGAAAGAGGCACTAGGAGAGATGAAGATTTAAAGACTTGCTGAAGGTTTATATAGTGATATGAGGACTAGCTGGACAGGGAGGCAGGCATCGAAAATGTTGTTACCTCCTGTGGCAGGCAATGTTATATATGTTGATTAAGTCAAAATGCTTGTTAAACAAAAATCAAAAAATATAATTATCTATATTAAAATGATTTTACAATAAAAGAGCAAAAGAGAACTGATCACTGACTGGGCTTTGGAATTTATATAAAGGGAGAAAACATATTTATCATATCCTTTCAGTATAAATAAATAAATAAAATAAAATAAATAAATAAATAAATATAAATAGCCAGAAAAATGAAGGCAGCCTCAGTCCTGTCACAGAAGAAATGTCTGTGAAGGAACTGAAGAAGCTAAAGATAAACAAGGTAACACAGCTTGATTGAATTCACACTAGAATAAGAAACTTGAGATAATACCTGACAATACCCACCCCTAACTAGCTTTTTCAGCAAATCAGGCCAGAAGCTAGGGTTCACAGAAACTGACAGAACATATCTTTGATTCCCCTTCACATCAGTAGAAACAAGACAGAGGAAAAAAATACTCTTGAATTTCCAGATTTACCACTGTTGCAGACAAGTGGAATTGCATTAAAGTAGGGAACTCAGTATACCTAGAGGTCAGCTGGAGTTCAGATATATAATGTAACATGGCTTTGCATCAGGAAGGTCATATTACTATTTTTACCACAAATTAAAAAAAAAAATAGATTTTCATTCAGTCCATTTATTTATCAAGCACTCTGGTACCCCAAGCATTTTGCTTTCTTTGGAGTGTTACATACAAAACTTTTTTCCACATTGTTTATTTCACAATTACTCTCTTCAACCATCTTATAAAAATGAAAGTGTGGTGAGAGACCTTGGAAAATGGGTAAATAATTCCTTTGCCTTTGACCATCACATTACAACAGTGGTTAGGAAATCTTTTTATCTGATGCTGCTGATTACAGAATACATTTTATCTGGATCCAAAGAAGTTCTTATCCCTCTATATTCTGCATTAATAACACATATTATCAGATATAATGCCCCTTTTGAGATGCATCCTAGTAAGCATATGAAGCAACTGGAAATACCCCAGATGTTCCTAACTAAATCTCAAGCTTTAAAAGGCAAGATCTACCAGAAAAGGCTGGGTGCACCCTCTCTTTATTCAATGTCCTATAGACTCCTTAGGGAAAATCTGTATGTAGCCTTTTGGGCTATTAGGAATCCAGTAGTGAAAGACCACTTATATCTGCATAATTTGAACAGTCCCACTAACACTCAAACTGGGATCTAAACTTGCTTCAGCAAACGTACAAAATATGGTGGAGAAACACATTTGTCATTAGATGCTTACCACTTCACTGGAACAAACCTCCACTCCAAATTAAGCAATGTGGCACATTTTCTTCCTTCAAAAAGGAGTTAGACTTCTGGAGGAGTAGCCAGAAATATACACCTGGTATGACTGGCCTTTTGCTGTTGAAAAAGGAGATTCCATGACTCACTAACTTCCTGATAGTCTTGCGTATATAAATCCTTCACATTTTATTGTGATATAAACTATATTCATGGAATCCCATTCAGCATGCAAATTAAAGAAAAATCTTTATCAGTTAGTGGATGTTTAACTGCTTGTTTTCTAATATTTATTTATTTATAATAATAATAATGAATAACATTTTTATTCATGAATTGTTTATCATTGTATATTTTTTTTGTTTTCAAGTATGATTTATTATATATTTTTTATATATAATTTTTAACATTCAATCATTCTGCAAGTATTATGCATTTTAAGTGATTAATTGTGGATTAATTGTTTAGTGGGTGTGGTTTGTAATATAAATGTTGAGCACTTGTGAAATGAATTTGCATGATGAAGTTTGGCTATTGTGCCTTACGAAAGCGCTTACTTTGTGATTTCTATCTGGGTTCTTTTGCAGTAAATTATCGTGGTTTAATTCAGCTATTTGGTTCATTTTTCTTCTTTTTTACAAGTTGGTGTTTTTTATGGTATTTTTTGTGCTTGTTTTCTACATATGTACTTACATTGTTGATATTTGAAACATGGATAGGTCAAGGTGAAATGACAAGTATATGAATTAAGTATGGATTTTAGGGTCTATGTTAAATGTTTGAATATCCAAAATGTCGAACATTACATGGTCGAGACCAAATGTTGCGCCCCCCCCCACACCCCCTACTTAAATATGCCAACTCCGAGACCGCACTTCAGTATAGAAAAGGGAAATTCTCCCTATCTGCACCATATGGTGCCATTGAAGGTCTATCTTCGAGCACACAGAATTTCGAATGTTTGGTCTCGACCATGTAACGTTCGAAATTTTGAGCGTTCGAAGATTTGACAGGTACCCGCTTTTTATAGCTTGATGAAATATAGGATAACGTATTAATGGAAGAAATGGGTGAATATAGGGTACTCTAGTCTGAAAATTTTAATAAAGTAGGTGTGAGTAGTAAAAGTCAAGCCTGGATGCCAAACTCTTACAAAAACATACTAGGGTAGTTGAGGTTATTATTAACAGGCATTATCATATATTGCACCCAGCTGAAGAGTTAAAAACATTAATATTAATCTGACCAAGTTGTTCTCATAGAAATGCTC
The DNA here is from genome assembly GCF_019279795.1 of Protopterus annectens. Lineage (NCBI taxonomy): Eukaryota > Metazoa > Chordata > Ceratodontiformes > Protopteridae > Protopterus > Protopterus annectens. The sequence continues at coordinate 99,111,677 of NC_056731.1, read as the reverse complement.
ATAATTAAAAGTGCAAATGATGTTATAAAGAACAAAGAGGGAATGAGAATATAAAATATAGTAAAAAAATGACTACAAGCCATGTGACCTGTATGCTTATGAATATGGCATGTGGGTACCCATAGTGCACAGTTCAGCAGTAGAGAGGTACAATAGCACAGCAGTGCATCACTACATTGCACAAAACATGATTTAACACATACATCTGCATACAATGTCTATAGTTTTGCCCCTTGGGCTGACTAGAGTGAGTGAGTGACCAATTTCAAGCACTGTGGCATACACAACTTCAGTATGATGTGCCACTGTCAACAAAACTTTCTTCTTCTTCATGAACATATGCTTCCAGCATCACCTACAAGGGTGACATAATCATCCCCTTGGTGAAGGAGGATGAACATCACAAGTTTGCCAGGTTGGTCACCGACACTACTGACGTCACCTATTCCAGTGAGCAGCACAGTCATTGCTGCAGAGACCTGAGGTGAAGCACCCAATCGGCTTTAACAGTAGGAGGCAGATATTAGGGAGAATCAGTCAGATGAATACTGCAAGTAAATGACTGATATATATATATATATATATATATATATATATATATTTTTTTTTTTTTTTTTTTTTTTACTTTTTTTCAGAAGTATTTTCTTCTGGGGATCTTCCCTGTTATACATGCATATTTAGGAATCATTCTGTTTTGCAGTACCAGAGGAACAGGAAATGAGCAACACTGAATGTTGCAGGAGGCAGGAGTGACTTTCCTGATAACATGGTTTGTTTGACATCTTTGCTACATCACTGTATTAACTGTGATTGAGTTGTTGCCTTGCATGTGTAGTAATTTTTCTATATTGTGCCATCTTTCTGTAGGTCCAGCTATAGCACAGTAGGAAATGAGGCCAAACTTGCCTCCATGTGTGCTAGCTGAATGGCTGAAGCATCAGCTCTTGGACCATCAGTAGTTACCACATTACCTCTCAGGAGAGGGACAATGGATCCTTTGCTGTAAGTGGCCTGTATTACTCACTGATACCCCCTCTGGAGAAGGTAAAGGCTATTCTTCTGAAAACTGTGCATACTGATCTGCCCTGGTCCCCCAGTATCAGGTGCAGAGGCTGGTGGCAGCTCAGAAGCAGTAGCAACTGGATGACCATCTCATTATTGTGGGACACATACTAGTGCAGTTTATGGAGTCACATGATCATCAAACTACACTCCAGTGTAGCTACCAGGCCTAACAATGGCCACACAGGCAAGTAATTCCTGTGTTTGCAGTTTTCTGGGTGGTATGCTATTCAGCTGTGCCAAGAGGTTACCATATTCCCATTGTATGTTCATTGTCCATCCCTAATCATCATTACTTGTCCACCCTCTGCATGTCTGTATCTGTCCTCTGACTTCCCAGCATTTCATGTGTCCCCTGTCTGTCTGTCTGTCTGAGTCTGTGTTTTGCCTTTGTGTGACTATATACATATATATATACATACATGCATACATACATACATACATACATACATACATACATACATACATATGCCATCAACACCTTATGGTTGCCCATGTGTGTTACCTCCTGATTCTGATTTCACTCTTCTTTTTTTCCTCCCTACCCCATTTTTTCCCATTTATATGATTGACACCTTCACTTGCAACCCCACAGTCATCCAACTGATGACCGTTATGCTAATCTTCTTATGTTGGACAATGTTGTGATGTGACTATGCAGTGCATGTATGAGTCTAAAATGACTTGTACCACATTGACCACATGCTCTAAAGTAATGCTTCTCCAAATGTTAAGCAGCCAAGTCCTGCTTCTCCCATCAGGGGTATGTTAATGTTTACTTATCCCAATCCCTCTGAGCTATGCGCTCTAGGGACCTAAACCTCGTCACCACAATAAACAGAACATGCTGGAGGGATAGATTCCTGTCCCAGAGACTTCCATACTCTGGAACAGACTACCTATCTATGTCAAACAAAGCTCCTCATTAGCACTCTTCAAGAAAAATCTTGATGATTGGATGGGTAATAGGAAATTCACCCCAGGGGTCACTTCTGTGGCTCTGCTTGACAGGGGCACAGGAAAATAATTTTCTTGGGTGGCAAAAGCCAGAGTACCTTTTTGGCTAGGCTTGTATAGGCCCTAGGGCCACTAGCCTAGTACCTACCTATGAACTTATTCAGTCCTTTGAAAATATGACTGCAGATAATATTCAATGCCTAATAAATGTCTGATTATCTTTGTAGCTCATTTCACAGTGAAAACCCTTATAAAATTGCGCTCCACACTAAAATCCCAGCCATTATCTCAAGTGACACCAATCTAATAGGGGTATAATATTTCTGTATTTATAATATAAGCTATAGCTGTGCTTTCTGTAATGATGCATTAATTCTATCCTTGTTTATAACTTTACAGCAATTTCCGGACTGAAGACTGAGCCACTATAATAACAATTAGTACTAACAGAGTCACGATCATCAAACCCCATGCTATAGCACTATAGATATTAAAATCACTGAAATGCCCTTGAAATTTTACAGTTCTTTTTTTTTCCTCTGTAGCATTATTATGTTTATACTTATTAAGATAATTAACACTTTTTCTTTCACATGAAAAAGATTTTGCCAAGTAACACACCTTTCCATATGTATGTTTTTCAGCCTTCCTTTACAGAATGGCATACTAAAAATTCTATCTCGCATAATTCTTTTATTTGACTGCCATACGTTACTCACATTCCTTTTACTTTGAGAAGTACTAAACACACCTACACATTTCTGAGCACCTCAAAGCAAGTTCTGAACATCCTCTCCAAGGTTAAAAACCATTGAACATGAGTTCTGCTAATGTGTCACACTGCTTTCTTGTCAGCAGTAGACAGTGTCTTCTAGACTAGCTACTAAGCCCATTCACGCTCATCCTCTCTACTGGATTCATGGCAGAGGGATGAAGAAATGCGGCAGTAACTCCACAAGGGGGATCTGCTACTGATCCAGGAAGCTATACATGTACAGGCCTCACCAGCCTTATCAGCAAAGCAGTGGAATGAAAAATGTTGTAACTTTTTAATAAGGACATTAAAAATTACAAGAGGCCAGCTGCCATAATGGTTAAAGTCTTCTCCTTCCATGCAGAAGGTACAAAATTTGGTCTTGACCTCCTGTCAATGCCTTTATGGAGACTGCATGTTCTCTCTGTGTCTCAATGGTTTTCCTCTCACCTCCAGAAAACATGCTGAGTGTTTCTACTACAAACACATCCAAAAATGGAGCTGAGGACAGCAGCACAGACTCTAGATGGCACCTATAGGGGAAGAGTTGTATAGACAAACTGCGTTGGGCATCATCTCTGGTGCACAGTATCCTCCAAGATGGGATAACACAGATCACAGACTGCACACCATGTCATGGCTGGCCACTCAATGGTGTAAAAATTGGCTCTAGGTGATTCAGTCATGACTAATGTTGACAAAAATTGGAACGGGAGTGATAAATGGGTTGAGGACTTGATCTACTCTGACCTACGCCAGGGACCCATGCTAATGGTGGGAGGGGTGTATGTGTCTCTAGTGGCAGTGTGTGCTTGGCATAAAGCCTGCCCTAGGTCAATAAGCTACTGGCTTGCTAGTTTCCAGTTGCCCAGCTTGGGTTACATGGGCTAGCTCTGTTGAGAGATAGCTGGACGTAAAAACAGTCAGCATGCCAAACATAAACTAAGAATTGCCACAATCAATGTAGGTTCACTGACAGGATGCAACTTGGACGTTGATGACATGATTGTAAGGAGGAGTCTGGATGTCCTATGTATCCAAGAGTCAAGGTGGAAGGGCAATGCAGCAAAGCCAGTTGACTTTGAATCTAGAGTATACTCAGGAGGAGAACAGACTAGAAATGGTATGGGAACTGTGGTGTGGGAGAGGCTTCAAAAGAAAGTGAGGGATGTCATCAGAATTAGACATAGACTCATGGCAATCAGACTCCAGTATAAGGATAGGGCACTCTTCATAATCCCAGCCTATGCCCTACGGCAGGGTTTTGATAGTGAGGAAAAGACAGCATTTGTGGGAACTATTACAACAGGAAGTGGTGTTAATAATGGGTGACCTGAACACATTTATCTGGACAGACAAAACAGAATATGAGGACTGCTTGGGTCTACATGGGTGAAGCAACAGTAATAAAGGAGAGACCATTCTAGACTTCTGTCTGTCAAATGGTTTGATGGTGACCAACACATGGGTCACCAAAAGAGGGAGTCACAAGATCACATACAACAGTAGCCAACATGGAACTTAGGTAGATTTTCTCCTAGTAAGGAAAGGGAACTGGGGTAGAATCAGCGATTACAAAGTCATCCCCAGTGAAACAGATAGCCTACAGTATAAACCACTGTTGGCCATAATTAGCTGCAAAGTGTCAGAGAAGGCTCTAAGATCAACAGAGACTAGATTGAAGACCTGAAAGTTTACTGGAGAGAAAGATCAGGTATCTGAGGAATTACTCAGGGCTCACCTCAGGAGGAAACTGGTGGAGTTGAAGAAGAATGGCAGCACCTCAAAACATCATATATGAAGACTCTAAAACAGATATATATCCAACTTAGGTATGGAAAGTTGGTGATGGAATGCATAAATTCTGGAAGTCATCAAAAGAAAGAAAGACAGCATGAGAAATTGAGAGAGAGAAAAGATGGACCAAACTCAGAAGACATATTGGTTGCTAACAAAGATGCTAAGCAAAGAGTTGCAATAATAAAGAACAAGGCATCAGAAGTGTTCTACCAGCTTCTGGAAGGTGGCTCAGTAGATGGCACAAAGAAAGTTTGTCAGGTTGCAAGATAAAGACAGAAAGATAAAAAAGAGAGTCAGGCAACCTTCATAAGGGATCCCAGCAACAACCTGCTCATCAGTCCACAGAACACCAAAGGCAGTTGGAAGGAGTACTTCCAGCAGCTTCTCAATGAAGAAAACCCCACATAAGCTGTTCTGCCCTAAACACAACCTACAATGAGAGAAGAGGAGGAGCAGACCACCATAAAAGAAGTAAGAACAGGACTATGGAATCTGAAGTCAAGAAAAGCAGCTGACTCAGATGAGGCTACAGCAGATATGATCAAGATGTGGATGAGATAGGGGAGAAATGACTCCTGAGGATACTGAAAGCTGTATGGAGAGAAAAGTGTATCCCAGATGACTGGAAAATAAGCATACTGGTGCCAGTGTACAAGAACAAAGCAGACATCTAAAACTCAAGGCACTACAGAGGTATCATTCTCCTGTCATAGTGCATAAAAGTTCTAGAAAGGGTTACTGATAAACAAATATGAACACTAGTAGAAAGTAAGATGGGAGATGAGCAGTTTGGATTCAGATCGGGATGCAGCACAACTGATCTGATGTTTGCAGTGAGACAGATAATTGAGAAGAAGCTAGAAATGAGGAAAGAGTCCAACTGGGCATTCCTTAACTTTGAAAAAGCATATGACAAGGTCTCAAGAAAGCTGATTTGGGCAGTTCTGAGATGATTCCATGTCCCGTGGATATTGGTAGAATTAGCACAGGCTATGCACAAGGATCTAAGGAGTCAAATACAAAGAGTGTTTGGTGTCACACAAGGGTTCCCAGTGGGAATGGGTGCGCATCAGAGCTGAGCTCTGAGACACTGCTGTTCATACTAGTCATGGACTGCATCAGCAAACAGGCCGAAGGGGACAATTATTTATTATTTATTGACATTTGATTACTGGGAAAGACCAACTGGGTAGAAGCCCATTTTCAATGAAGGCTCGAGGAGAAAAACTCCAAATTATTACAAAACATTTTAAGAACAATAATTTTCCAATCTTCAAAAATAAAACAAAAACATCTGCAGTTTAAATAATTATAACAAATTAGACATAATATAAAAACATTAGGGCGGCCATGGTGGTGCAGCGGTTAACATTGCTGCCTCACAGCAAGAGGTTCTCCAGTTCAATTCTTGGCTGGGGTGCCTTCTGTGTGGAGTCTGCATGTCCTCCCTGTGGTCGCATGGGTTTGCCCCGGTTTCCTCCCACATCTCAAAGACATGCAGTAGGTGGATTGGACACTCTAAATTGGCCCTAGGTGTGCATGTGTGTGCCTTCTGTGGAAGGTTGGGCACCGGGCTGGCAACTTGACACTGTAAAACTCCACTGCCAATCATGAGCAGACAGAAGATCCGCTGTGGCGACCCCTAACCGGGAAAAGCCAGAAGAAGACATAATATAAAAACATTGGTGAAGAATTAATACAAGGTATATGACAATGTAATATTTAGAGAAAGACACTAAGCAGAGTTGGGGATCCCAAAAAGTACGCTGTGAAGCCAGGTCCATAGAAAAGCTTTATTCAATACACTTATTTTTAAACAAAAGTCAATAAATTAAGCACTTTTGTCTCTGCTTAGTCAGAGACTTCTTCAGAATACCATACCAAGCTATTCAACTGCTTTTATATTAACATTTTGAATAAAATGTTTATATTTACATTTTGAATAAAATGCACGCCCCTAATCACTGCACCAGACCAACCCAAAGGGACAATCAATTAAATATGTAAATGCATCCCTCATACATCTCATAAAACACATAAAAAAAATAATATAGCACATAAATATATCTTAAATAACATTTAAATATATAAATGTTTAAAATTCAGCAGCTTTATATATTCATCTTAAAAACACAACGATGTACAGCGAGCCGACAGAGCTCGAAACCAGCGTGTAAGCAAGATAAATAAAATTAAACACCATACACAGAACGCTGATTTCTAATGGCCTCAGTTCCAATATAAGTCCACAAAAGCAAAATAAAACGCTGTAAAGATTCAGATAGTCCAAATAAGAATAATCTGGTAAAACAAGCTTTATTTGGTCGACACCAGTAAGCGCTTTCACCCTAAGGCTTCATCAGACTTTTACAAATTGTAACTAATTCATTGAACTTTAAATAGCCCTCCTTTCAACCTCATTGGTTGGAGGGATAACAGTCTGAGCATATATTTTAAAGCACTACAAAACATAAAATATCCTGCATTACTACATAAAAATGCATACAAATATCATCAAGAATGCATATATGTATATAAATAAATAATACATATATCTAAAAAACATGTATATAAATATATAGAATAAAAAACTTACTAAAACAAAATCCTATAGATGATGCATTACTATAGCAAATGACCAGATAACAGATGTAAAGGAATGAAAAAAAATAATAATAAACAGATACATGACATGCAAACAGTGTACATTAAACCTTTTCTAAAGAGTAGGAGATTGTTCAGACCGAAATAACTTTGTCTGGATATAGTTTGAATGGATTTACACTGTTTGCAAGTTTACCACGGAAAACTTGAGCAGTCCAAACGCTGTTCTTTTAGAAAAACTGACAAGTTTATTGCACCAAAACAGTACACTAATACACTGAAAGAAGTTAACCTAGGTTTCGTCCTACATTCACGGACTTCATCAGAACAAGTAAGCCCAAACTCCCACTCCCTTTAAAAATACCTATGAATTAATCAATAATTCAATTACATCATTGGTATCCATAACAACATTAAAAAGACATGCTCCTTAAAAATGTTTTCAACTAGAACCATGTTTTTAACTATAAAATTCAAATACTTATTGTAACAATTATATTTCACACAAATTTCATATCATTTAAAATGAACCATATATTTAGTTGGTCAACAAAGGGAATTTTAAAATAATAGTTATATATAAAAGCATGCTTAACATTCAAAATAATGTTTAAAATATTAAAAATGATTAAATAAACCTTTTAAAAATAAACCTTTTAAAACTTGATCAAGGTTACTTATACTACAAGGGACCAGGTCTATACATGAACTTTATTCTAAAATATGTTTTAACTTTAACAAAGGGGAGATACTAATACTGTCATTAATGCCCGGATAGGTGGTGGCATCTAATCTTATTTGCCACTTCATTTCGCTAATGTCCAAATGGACATCCAATACACATCCTTGAGCATCCTTAATAATTTGTTGTATCACACTAAATTTAAATTCATGTTTGAGATGCTGTCTAATATGTCTATACAGGGCATTAGTATTTTTCATATGTCTTATGTCTAAAACATGCTCACCTATCCTTTCTCTTAATGTTCGACAAGTTTTACCTATAGAAAATGCTGGACATTGGTCACGTCTAGCAATATATACAACACTCCTACTAAAACAATCAAAATGTCCCTTAATATAGATAACTTCATGTGCTACTACTATTTTATTTCCTGTGGTGGAGATATGCTTACAACTACTACATCTTCCACACCTAACATTTCCAACTGCCCTACAAGACTCTACTCTATGAAGATAATTCCTTTCTAAAAGATTTTTAAAAGATCTATCTTTCCTATATACGTTTATGGGTGGAGTTCTGATTTTGCTGGAAACATTCACATCCAACTTCAAAGGTTCCCAGTTCCTTCGTATAACCGTAACCAGGAATTCTGTATCTACGGTGTAAGTAGTAATAAAATACAAACAATCGTTCCCTTCTCTTTCTTTACTTTTCTTTTTGCCAGTTCCCACATTAACTGCCTGTAAATCAATATCCCTGATTTCTTGTGTATTAACCTTTAATATAGGTTGATAAAATTCTTTGTCCCTTTTTACCATAATCTCCTCTTTTATAGTACTAACTAAAACAGCCGGATATCCTCTTCTTATAAACATTTCCATAATAAATTGTAATTCATCCTTAAATCTCTGAAAATCATTGGTCATTCTGGCAGCCCTAACCATTTGGCCCTTAACAATAGCCTTTTTCTGATGGCTAGGGTGCCAGCTTTGATAATTCAAATAAGAGTTGGAGAAAGTGGCCTTCCTATAGATATTAGATCTTGATCTACTACTAACTGAACGTCCAAGTAACATACTTCTGTAGAACTATATGTATATGTAAATTTAAAAAAATCTACAGTGCTGTTAATGTACTTCAAAAATAATTCCAAATTTTTACTATCTCCATTCCAAACAATAAAAATATCATCCAGAAATCTTGTGTAATGCTGAATATACTGTTTGTAATCACTCTGAAATACATACTCCTGCTCCCAATAAGACATCACATAATTTGCATAAATGGGGGCACATGCTGCCCCCATTGCTACTCCTGGTACCTGTTTAAAATAACTACCCTCAAAGAACAGAAATTATTATCCAATACAATTTCCATAAGTGTTACAAAAAATTTTACTTGGTCTTGTTCAAAAAGCCCAGTTTTATTCAATTGTCTCCCCAACCAGTCCAGACCAATGTTATTTGGAATTACTGTGCATAAATTACACACGTCAATAGTAAGAAATATAGTAGAAGCATCAATTTTTACCTCATTTAGTTTATGCAAGAAATGCCATGAATCCCTTGTAATATAGTCAAACTTAGTAAGCCCCCTTTGAAGGTGATGGTCAAGATACTTACTAATAAATACCGTCTTATTCCTTTTACCATCGACTATTGGCCTAAAAGTTACATTACATGAGCCTTTATGTAATTTAGGAATGCCAAATATGTTGCTCACCATAGGAAAATCATTTTTCAAGTAATTAAATACCACTTCATTAATCTAAACCTGGTATAACATATCTTCTATCATTAAATCTATTTTCGAAAAAGTTACATGAATCTCATTTAATGTAACTTCTTCATATGCCTCGCCAGTCAACATTTGAAACATATAATTACTATAGTCATTTTTATCCATGACTACAATCCCATTACCCTTTCATTTACAATATAGTGGTGCAACCAGAAATAATGTATGGTGCAGAAACTGGACAGAAAAGACAGAGCAGTTGAGGAAGCTAGAGGTGATGGAAATTAAGTGCCTGAGATGGGTAGTAGGATGCACATTGTGGGACAGATGAAGAAATGAGGACATCAGAGCAGAAGCAAAAGTAGCTCCAATTGCAGAAAGGATGAAAGAGAACATATTGCAGTGGTTCAGGCACATGTTCAGAAAAGCAGAAGACAATCTGATGAAGAAGATTAGGGACAGACAGGAAGTCGGCAAGAGGAAGCAAGGGCATCAAATAAAGAGATGGATGGACTGTGTGAGAGAAGACCTGCGACGATCAGGCATGACTGTCGAAGAAAGGAGTGTGGCACTGAATTGAGAGAGATGACGACAACTTATGCAACACCCTGACCCCATGTAGAAAATGGGGAGAAAGGGGGGGGGGTTGATGATCATGAGGATGAGGAGGATGTTCAAAAGCCCTGGATCCAAGCCAGTTTGGGTTTATTAAAGGCAAAGCCTGCCTCCTGAACCTGGTGAGCTTATTTGAGTAAGTCACTAATGCATTAGACTCAAGAAAACCAGCTAACAACACCTACCTGGACCTGGCCAAGGCATTTGATGCCAGCATACCTTCTTGCCTTATCAACAAGCTAATCAAAGTAAATGTATGCCCCTTTGCTGTCCACTGGATAACAAACTGTCTAGTGGACATAACCCAATTTATTAGTATGGAAGACACACTCTCTTTAAAAAATGTAATTACCATTGGTGTCTCCCAGGGATTGGTTCTCAGACCACTTCTCTTTGGTATTTATCACACTGATGTCAAGGCTGACATCAACAGTCTGTGGCTGATCAAGCTTAAAGATGACTACAGACTTGGAGGCGTCATAAACTCTCCATTTGACCACCAAATTCTTCAGGAGGGACTAACATGCACCAATAAGTGGTGTCTGGATCCCTGCCTAAAACTAAATGCAGCATTGTGTCCATGGCAAAACTGGGCACCCATGTACCTACTACAGATGTGACACCCCTTTGAAAGTCTACTCAATCATTAGGAACCTGGATACTTTTATTGATAATGAACTATCCTTTGATTACCAAGCATACACTGTTAAGAAATCAGAACTGCGGTGGTGGTGCTGCGGTAGTGTTGTCGCCTCATAGCAAGATGTTGTCCCGTTCGATTCTCAGCTAGAGCGTCTTCTGTGTGGAGGCATACATGAATGGGTTGTGCCTTCGTTGAAGGTTGTGCATCAGGGCTGGTAACCCGGTACGTAAAAATCCACTACCAATCATTAGCGGACCGGAGTTCCGCTGTGGCGAGCCCTAACCGGGAAAAGCCGAAAAACACAAACAACAAACACTATTATGAAATCATTCTACCTAGTCAGACTAATTACCAATGGTATTTCTTCCAGATCTAATGAAGTTACCATCTTCCTCTTTTCCTCCCACATCAGGCTCATATTAGATTATACTGGTCCCTTTGGCATGTACCTGTCCAACCATATGGCCCAGCAAGATAGAATGCAGCATTTTCTCACTAAGATAATGAGAGATATGTCTTTCTTGAGCAACCTATACCACTTTAAAGCACTCTCTCTTTTTTTCTGTTTCCTACAAACTCTTGAGAAGTGCTTTTTGTCTAGCTTACAGATCTTCAAATAATCCAGTCCTACACAACCTCTATCATACCTTCAAAACTAATAACACCCTAAATACCCAGTAATGAGATCTTAACTTTCAGCAAAATATAAATAGGACCTGCTGGTGAGTCAGACATATATCCCAGAGAATCCCTCATTTATGGAATAGACTTCTTTGGATATAAAGCAAATTGGTATAGATGAGCAATCAAAAGTGCACCCTGGGTCTGGCTCCTCAAGCCCTTATTGAAAGGTATTGAAACTCGGTATAAATTAGTAATGCCAATGAGTAGCATCTATATTATAAGATTAAAACTTTAATTGAATAACTAAAGATTGAACTTGTAATATCGAAACCTAAAAATGTCGAAACCTAAAAATGTTGAACAGCCGATTTAACCCAGAGAAACACTTCCCTTGACCGCATGCAAAAAAAACTTTAACTCCCAATTCAAGTGGGGGGTTTCACCCCCAACACCCCCCCATGTGGCGGCTGTGCCCCCACACCCCCCTAACTAAATATACCAACTCCAAGATTGCTCCAAATTGGAGAAAAGGGCATAATTCACATAACTGCTAAGAGAAGCGTTTCCCTGGGTTAAATCAGCCGTTCAACATTTTTAGGTTTTGATATTACAAGATCAATCTTTATTTATTTGATTAAGTAAAGCTTTGATCTTGTAATATAGACCCAATGAGTACCTACAAGTTGAGATATTGTGGCCAGAATGGTGATCCTATGGGTCAATAGCCTAGTATTACACACGCCCACACGGGCCCCACACAAACACACACACAGACACAGACATATGTATGTGTGTGTGTGTGTGTGTGTGTGTGTGTGTGTGTGTGTGTGTGTGTGTGTGTGTGTGTATTACTTTTATTTATTACTTAATTTATATATATATATATATATATATATATATATATATATATATAATTTATTTACATTTGTTTACCGGGAAAGTCCGACTGGGCCAGATGCCCATTTTCAGCATTGGCCCAAGGAGAAAAGCTCCACAGAAATACAAGCAATATACAATAATTAGACAGTATACATAAGTAAGATGCAGAATACATATCTTCTAGTTAATCTATACAAAGTAGTATGCAATACAGTTTTCTAGTAGATACAGTGTACATGTTAAATAATAGTTATGACCAAATGAGATTTCCTTTATATATATTTATTTTTGACTAGTAATAAACATTGAGGAGAGGGAGAAATGAAGTAAGGAGTGGACAGTGTGTTGAGAGAGTTATAGATATCTTGTCAGTCAGGTCTGGCACAGGAGCAATGCCAGTTCTTGGATAGATGTTCAAATAGTAGTTGTTTAAAACGGGTAGATTCAGGTGTGTTTTGGAGGCTGTGGGATAGATAGTTCCATAATTTGGCTATATGATTTGAAAATATATATATGTAGACAGACAGACACACACACACACACACACACACACACACATGTGTGTGTGTGTGTGTGTGTGTGTGTGTGTGTGTGTGTGTGTGTGTGTGTGCATGTGCCCAAGTCTGTAGGGTCCCTGCTGTAATTCTGAAGACTGCAGTGACAGTGCTTGGGATTATAAGACTATTACAGCAGTTGTTGGAATTGTATGCTGAGTCTGTGGCACTCAGAATATTACCCCGAACTTGAAGTGCAGTAATTTTAAAGTTAGTATAAATGGTAAGCAAAGGTGAGATGGTGCAATATCCCACACTTGGGGTTCTTTACACAGTGGAACAACGCATTTCTCTGTTTAATGATTTTACAAGTTTTTCACTCAGAATATTTGAAGGTACCATTTCTCTTATTTGTACTAATAATTTTTCTACTTAATATTTTATTCAGATTAATCTCGTAAATGTAAAATGGCCTCTGTCCTGCACTTTCATTCACTATGGTATTACTTAGTAGTATGTCCTAATTACATCTAATAATCTGTTTAATATTAAAACTGTCCAGTTTGCAAACAGAGAACACCATTGAAATTTCCATAATTTTCCTTTCACTAGTTTAGAAAAGTTGTTATGCGTGCACAACTTGTAAACATTTTAATGAAGCATGCCAAGAAGTACTGCCCAGCTGGAAAAAAATTGTGTACAAAATGGTTTGCGTGTTCTTTATGTAGAACTCCATTATACTTGATCTTGTATAGTTAAATGATGTCAGCTGCTTAATACAAAAATGTTAATATTTAATTGAGCATGCCTTTAAGGTACTGCTGGTCAATAAATCTGTTTAGTTCTGAGCAGCTTTTATCTTTTGTTTTTTTCTCACTTTATTGCTCCCCTTCCCTGTAGTTTTGACATGGTGGCATGTGTCTGCTTGATTATGGTGTTACTTTCCAGTGTTTAATGCACATCTACTACATAGTTTGTTTACTAATTATTATAGAACTTTAATGAGAGCAGTGTCCTATGTCTTGGTCCTCTAACTCCATTGGATGAAGGCATAAGTTGTTAGCGTTTGCCGAAATATTTCCTGTAATTAGTAAATTGATTAGTATATCTGTTGCATGGAAGCTAAGAAGCTTGTATACTTGACAGATTTTATAAAGAATTATAAAGCTCTGAGGTGCTACAGTACTCAATGGATCACACATGGGTAGCTGCATCGTTATGTCTCAGCTGTACAGATTTTCACAGATTTTTCAGATTTTTACCTCATATTTTTGGTCTCTTGCTTATAAAATTGTTGTTTTCTGGCAAATTATTTGCAAATCATTGATGTTTGAAGTCAGAAAGTGATGATATACATTTGAAATTCAGATTTCATAGCCTTCAGAAAAATTAATGCTAAAGCAAAACCTATTGTTCTATCATCTTCCTAAGTTTGCAAGATCAATATTTAAAAATTGTCCCTGTTTTTGGGCCTTTGTCCCCCTATTATTTATGGCTTTGTCCAGATTTCCTGCTCTAAGAGGTTGATATGTATTCACATTTTCTCTAGCCAGTATGGCTGTAGAAAAATGATTGCATTGTGGCAGTAGCACTGATTGTTATCTTGCATTCCTTTAAGTGGCTATCAAGGCATCTGAGCCTTGTTTATTGCTTTAACTAAGCTTTTCTGTCAAGGTGTAATGCATTCATTTATATACTAAATGGCCTGGTTCCATTATTAGTTGATATAAAATTGTTAAGGTCAAACATTTAAATTTGTTTTCTGTGGAGTGCGGGCCAGAGCCTCTCACATAGGGTTACCACCTGTCCCACTTTGCGAGGAACAGTCCCTCTTTGGGCAGTTGTCTCCTGACAAAAAATATTAAAAATGGCAAATGTCCTGAGATTGTAGGACATAATTAATAATAGTTGCATTAAATATTTATTTCTGTATATAAAATACCTAAATGTTACAAGAAACAGAATAAGCAACTAAACTGCTACAAGAATAAGTTTTCATTTAGGCAAACAAGTTAAGTTCTATCCTTTGTACTGACTGTGGGTATGTGTCGGCCTGTAAAATCTGATGTGTGTCCCGAAAATGTCCCACTTTGGCCATTTGAAAAGATGGCAACCCTACTCTCACATCCCTATGCAGTGCATCATGCCTTATATAAACCTGGAAGTGTAAAGTCGTATCACCTTGGCAATAGGGTAGCAGAACATTGGAAAGTATTACCATGTTTGCATCATTCATGTTTTCTGATGATTTTGCAGTTCATTTCTGGTCTTTGACTAAACATCTGACTCCTCTTTACCTTTTCTGATTAGTTAACGTTTTATTACTAAGCTGTGACATTCTTAACTGGCACATTCTGTCCCATGTCTGGTATTTTGATTGGACATTAGAACAGATGAGGTATACTAAGCTACTGGAATGATATAAGTGATTAGATATGGATTAAAAAACATTCAATGGTTACAGACAAGTTACAGTGGTTAGCATGTCATGTGATACATATAAGTTCCAGAGAATCAAGATAGCATTATGGACCTTCATAGCACAGATTATGACTATTAAGTCTAAAAACTTGACATTGTGTCACTGGGGGTCACACACCACGACTGTTGTCTTTGTTGCCTACTGACATTACATAGTGTCACTGTGGGCCACATATCTACCAGAACTGAAGAAAAAATACTCAGCAGTTTAGAAATATATTTGCTTTAAGGATTCTCTGGTCCTCTTGGGATGCTTGTGTTGAGAAAGGAAGCTTTGGGACCACAAAGTGTGATTTATTCTTCACTATAAGTGGATTAGCTGAAATATTCAGTGTATTGTATCCCAGAGATAACCCCATCTCTGAAACAGGTATCCATGTGAAGCAGTGCTCCTCCCTGACCCAATTCAGGTGAAATCTGGACAGTTGGATGGGGGACAGGAAATCCATCCCTGGTTTGGCACCTGTGTCTCTAATGGACACAGGCAAGCTGTAAATGGTTCATCTCCAAAGCCCCTGCTTACACTTATCAAGGTATCAGAACTTGTCAGAGATTTGGGATACATGGCTAGGCATAAAAAGGCCCTTGGGGTCATTAGCCTAGTAAACATCTATGAACCTATGAGTCTTTATTTAGCCAGGTAGGGAATTTAAATATTTTACAATTATGCTGTCAAGCTAATTTAATAAGCTCTGCTTTGGTAAACACAGGGCTATTTACATGTAAGGATTTTAGAACATCTAAATACCAAAATCATAAATAAATAAGCAATGTGAAAATGGTGTTGGTAAACATTATACTGAATGAACATCTGACTGTACTCCTTTTTTACATTTTACAAGATTTTACAGAATGGCATATAGAATTTTAGGAGTGAGCACAGGAATGTTTTATTTAACATGAAAGCATATGGAATTTTAGATGTGATACCATGAAATGGTATGGATTTACTGATAATATAAATATTAAATGTGCAGTCACGTTAAGACTTATAATTCCATATTAAGTAGTAACATTTGTTTTGATGTCCTGTTCCTGAAACAGAATGCATCTCATTGCTGTTACTGAAATTACTTAGCAATTAATTGATTCCATTATTTTATTACCCTTCAATTTGATTTTATTAAGATATTTATAAACTTATTGTGATATTGTATGACATGAAGAACAATATGTCTGTACAAAAGCTTGTCAGTTTGTTGTTTTGTCATTTTTTCAATATAACTTTTTACACACCTCAAGGAACCAACTCAGTTTATTTCAGAAGGTTGTGCCAGATAGCTACAGTTACTTTTTCCTCAATACGCAAGGTTGGTTTTGAAAGTAAACTGTTCGTGTATGGCATTCTTCATTACTCCAGCTGTTCTTTGGCAAAAGCTCCAACAGGAATGGGGATATTCATAAGTCTTTGCATGGCTGCTATGCAGTTAAAGTTTGTATGAGTAAATGAGAAGGTTACCTCAAAATGTCTGTGAGTTACAAAAAGGAAACCTCAGTCTGTTTTCTTTCCATATGCATCTGACAACTGTTTAGTTTTCTGCTTTCTTGGAGGCTATGGGTTTAGTGCTTGATATGTTGCCATGTACTGGCTCTGTAGTTTCACTAGAACACATCAGCACTTATGTGGACCATGACAGAGATACTAGGAGGGGCATGACTGTAAAGAATGGCTTACCTGATAAGATTAGTTTATACTGCATTCTCTGCTTAGTATAGTTTCTCCATTATGAAATATGCTCTTATTCATTGCTATTCGGAAGTATTCTTTACTTCACAGCATCTTGGTATACAAATCAATGAGTGACTTTGTAGCCATGTCATCACATCTAAAACCCATTGTTTGGAAACCAGAGTGAAGAGAAGTTCTGGGATGTCTACTGGTCTTGACTTGGTACATATTTGCTTCATGGAATTGGTGCAGAAGCTGTGCAGATTCAGGAAATTCAAATATATAAAAATGTACAAACCAACAGCAGCAGTCAACGTATATAGCAAATTGAAAAAATCACAAACTGGAAGATATAAACAAAAACTAGTTTATTGCGAACGGTAAGCACGTTCACTAAATAGCTTCATCAGACCAAACATAATAGTGTAAAACCTGCATTTAAAAAGTTTAAAACAGCCAATCAAAAGAAGTCAAAAAATGACATCAGATCCTGAATAGCTCTACTAAGTATCTAAACACCCCTAGCGGAAACATTTGTAACAAAAGATAGCAACATCTCAGAACTCTGTAAAAAACACATAATGTCTCCATAAACACGTATTTAAAAAATTAAAAAGTTCTATTTATTCATCTATTAACCACATTAAAGCATTTATCCAATTAATAAACTGTTTTTCACTGTATATAACAGCTATAAAAAAGACATGTAAATTATATAAAGCTGTTAAAAACTTTAACTATTCAAGAAAGCATTAGCAATAGCAAAATATGTTAGCATAAAATAAGCTCAATTAATTAAAGAATGCAGCTTTACATATAAGGCTGTGACCTAATTATACCTCTCATAATAATGTGGTACAAACCACTTATGCAAAATAAATAGCAAACACATAAACGGACTATCAAGCTTACTTTATGGATGCATATGTATAATTGAATGTCTAGTAAGCTATGTACAGAGTCTGCAAACATACTAACTGGTTAGATTCTACAATGCCAACCTGTGCTTGTCGCTTGGTATCTAATGCTCAAAGGCCATCTACAATGCATAAGTAAAGCAGTTTATTATGATAATAAATATGCGAGATATAAATAATCTTTTCATTGCTTCACATTAAGACTAGAATTAAGATGTCAATATGGTATCAAAGAATAGAAATAATACATATATGTCTCAGTGTATGAAAACATTTTTAGCTAAAACCAAGCAATAATGACATAAAAACAAATTATAGTGAACTACCCAACATGCCTTATTTCTATCAAGAAAATTAGTATACACGATACGTGAATATGCAAATAAAAAGCCAAGAGAACAGTGGGTACAACTTCATAGAAGACGTTGATGTAGGGCCTAGACGTAGTAATAGAATAAAAGATCTGGCTAACAATAATGCTGGTTATAACAACGTAAACAGGAACAAAGGTAATAGTAATAATTTTTTAGGCCAACGCAACAATCGGACCTTTACCAACAGGAAGAGGAACCGGAACAATTAGGCCCGTGTTCTAATGTATTAATTAATGCAGAGACAGAGGCTGAATGCGGTTTGACTTTTCCTCAGGTCGATCAAGTCTATCCAATAGTAATCACCAACAAAAAAGGTGATTTTAAAATTTATAATTTTTCAGAGGTCCTCTTGGATGAGGAACTTGTTGAACTCTTAGCTTACGGGAACACCTTTGTCCCTAGTAGATACGGTAGCATTTCAAAGGACATTATTGACCTTAAATGCTTCGTCCATAAGCTAAACTTAAAACTATTATTCAACAATGAGTTTCCTACACCTAGTGGAGCCTTGAAACTACCTAGTGTTTTCAATCCTCCCCTACATGCCCTACTCCATCTTTTTGAGAATGTATGCGAGGTTGACTTTAGGCATCATTCTTTGAGTACACATAAGAAAGTTGATGGAAGTGATTTTAACACTACCAAAGAACAATTACTTCTTCTAGATCATCTTTGCCGATTACCGGTAAGACTTATTAAACCTGATAAGGGCGCAGGTTTAGTAATACTGGATGATCGAATGTATAAAGAGAAGATGTTAACTGTTTTATCGTCTCCTGCTTACATTGAATCGTCTATCAATGAGGTTAATGGAGCCCATCATAGGATCAGGGGTTACTTTCGCGACCTATTCTTGTAGGGGAAAATTGACATTGACACATACAATTTCATTGATATTACTTTACCCAAAATCCCTGTGATGTTCGGCATCCCCAAGATCCACAAGGATATCAAGAATCCACCAATGAGAGCCCTTATAGATGGAAGGTCATCAATGACGTATCCTTGCGCCAAACTCATTGACAACATCCTATCAAAATACATTAAATTTATTCCAAGTGTATGTAAGGACTCTTGGTCCTTCCTGGAAGGTATTAATAATTTACCATTTGACAATGAGTGTAACTTCTTAACAATTGATGTGGTAGATTTATACACGTCTATTCCGCATCAGGAAGCTACCGAATGGATTGGCCTTCTTTTAACTGATTTCGGGGCTCCGAAAGTGGAAGTGGATCTTGTGACCGAACTTTTAGAAATAGTTCTTACATCTAATTTCTTTATTTTTGACAAGGAGTACTTCCTTCAAAAACAGGGGGCTGCCATAGGCTCCCCCTGTGGGGCGAGTGTCGCCAACTTTTTTATGGGTTTTTGGGAGAAGAATTTCTTATATTCTGTACCTGAATTGATGTGTCTTGTCAAATATTACACTCGATTCCTCGATGACATGTTCCTTATGTTTAAAGGGAGTAGTCTAGAGGCTGACGCTTTCGTTAACTCTTTGAATGCAACAACAGGATTTTTAAAATTCACGTCCAATTTTTCTCTATGTGAGATCGACTACTTGGACATGAAGTTAGTAAAGGATGTAAACAACAAAGTTTACACCTCGAAAGTGTATAGGAAACCAACGTACTGCAATTCCCTCCTCCATTATTCCAGCTACCATCCGTACCAACAAAAACGGTCCATTGTAAAGGGCCAGTTAGTAAGAGCAGGGAGAATGTGCAGTACAATATTCGATTTTTGGACTGAATGCGACCTTTTGAAGGAAATGTTTATAAACCGTGGTTATCCTATACAACTTTTGAATGAATTAATTTCAGAAGTCGATTCCAAAAGGACCAATTGTTTTTATAAACCACTATTGAGTCAACCACAAATTCCTTTTGACTGTCCATCCAATCCCGAAGAGATTCTCGTTCTGGAAGGGGGTTTTAACACTAATTGCAGTCCATCTATTGCAGGTGAGATACGTGATTTTTCATTGAGTTTTGTCACAACTTTTAGTATGAATTCTAAAACCATTATGTCCATTATACATAAAAATTGGCACTTTATAGCCAATAACTCATTTCTGGCGGAGAAATTAGGTTGGTCCCCCTCATTTGTTTTTAAAAGAGGGAGTAATCTCAAAGAATTGGTGCAAAGAGATTTAACCTGCTACACATTTAACAAAAGGAAAGGCATGTACCCTTGTGGATATTGTAATTGGTGTAATAAAATCAAAGCAGGTGAAACCTTTGTTATCAGGGAAAGGAAATATTCCATACATTTCCCTTTAAACTGTGAAAGCAGGTCTATTATTTATGTTGCCCAGTGCGATTGTTGTCCTGCCTTTTATATTGGCAAGACGGACCGTAGAGTCCGTGATCGTGTTTATGAACACATGTATGCCATTAAAAATAAAAAGCATGAAAACGTGCTGGCCAAGCACATTGATTTTAATCCAGGCCATAGTTTTCATTTTATGGCTATAGATCAAGTACCAAAAAGTTAGGGGGGGCCCTTTTTCACTAATTCTTGAGAATCGAGAATTGGAATGCAATTGAGGCTGGATGCCTTTCGGCATCCAGGACTCAATGAAAATTGTAATATTTCTTCGGTCTTAAAATTAAGGAGTTATTTGAGATAGAGACTGAAGTGACTATTGTTTATGGTAGTATGGCTTTTAAACAACTACCTTCTATAGTGTGCATTATTGCCCAGTAGATAAGATTATTTTCCATATGGTATTTTTATATATTTTATATATATACTTAGATTTAGTAGTAGGACCAAAGTAGTCTGGAAGTTAATTTACACAATCATTAATGTCTTTACTAGCTCTTGTACTTGCATTACATGTTAGGCTTAGAGATAATACGACCTTACTATTTGGTTTGTGTTTTAACTAGTTACAGGCACATAAATTTTAACAGTTAAACACTTTCAATACACTATGAATTTCGGGCATGTTACTTTGGTTTTAATACATGCCAGTAGGTAATATTGTGAGTGTTTTTATAATTCATGATGTTTTTAAGAATGTCTTTCCAGTAAGACAAATGATTTTTTTTTATATACACTTCTCTTGTAATCTAAGTTATTTAATACGACTCTATGTGAATAGAGAGTATGTCATTTAAATGGTTAAAGCGATGTATAGATGTGTAAACCTCGCGTGACAGTTTCTGAACGCTGTTGTAATTTTACATCATTTCCTGCATCTATTTTAAACTATTTAAACTGTTATTACTGTTTGTATTTTATCTCTGATGAAGCTACGACAGAGGTTGTGGCGAAAACGCTTGTATACTTATATTAAATTGCGTTAAGATACTGGTTTTTGTGTGGACGCAATTTCTGATTGCCGGAGCAAGGTTCTCGTGGATGCTAACATGTTATTTTTTGTTACAAATGTTTCCGCTAGGGGTGTTTAGATACTTAGTAGTGCTATTCAGGATCTGATGTCATTTTTTTACTTCTATTGACTGGATGTTTTAAACTTTTTAAATGCAGGTTTTACACCATTATGTTTGGTCTGATTAAGCTATTTAGTGAAAGCGCTTACTATTCGCAATAAACTAGTTTTTGTTTATACCTTCCAGTTCGTGATTTTTTTCAGTTTGCCATATATGTGGACTGCTGCTGTTGGTTTGTATGTTTGGATATACTTATTTTATTACTCCAGTGGTCACAAGCTGCTCTTCGGTACGGGATTTATAATATTGTTTGTATAAATTCAAATATATAGCGAGGGGTATTTTGGGAATGACAAGTAGATGATGCTAAGTATTGTATATCTCCTACCTTCAGAAATGCTTATCCCATGCCAGGGGAGGTCAAGACAGGGTGTCTGAATGTATTCTGCTCTAGACCTCAGTAGCTGATGTGGAAACAAGGATCTTTGGTCTAAAGGTGGGCTTTTTCTGTAATAGTAAACACTGAACTGACGGTAGTCACCTGCAATGAAAGAGAGAAGCTGCCAAGTTAAATAAAAAGGCCTTCTGTAAATTGTTTCAGATGGCTCCATGGGTCTGAGAAATTAATGCTGACAGGCCAGGAAGGCAGCAGTTGCAGCAGTTGTAAATGCAAAGGCCTGGTTGAGGGAAGAATTTGATGAGGGCAAAACGAATCATTTTCATGTGGCTCAGACTGTTCTCAGGAAGGATGAAGAAGTGTTAACCTCAACTTGGAACATGATGAGGAGGTAGAAATGAATCTTTTGATGAATTCTTGAACCCAGTGGAGGAAGAAATACATTTCTATCAACACTGCTATGAGAGGCTTACTTCTGTAGCAGAGGTCTCTTCAGTGATTAAAGAGTTTGATGATGAGGAGACTGCAGAAGTGGATGAACTTCTTCCAAAAAAGCTGAAGTTTATGGATATTATTGGGGCATTATGGTTATCTTGCCTTTTCAAAGTTGTATTCAAGGCAAAAATAGTATATATGTTCTAGCAAACTGAGACCGAGGTTCACATTTTTAGAATGGAGGACAGGAGACTATTGCAGTTATTCAGGGTGCATTCTTGCAGTTATACAGAGTGAGTATTTGGTTCATATGAAGAAAAATAGATTTTGTCCCGAAGAGTGGACCAGCTTTTTGTCCATGTACTTATATGGGAGTGGCTCGCAGACTTTGCAAATATTGTCTACATATGTTTGTGGGCATGGAGAAGACATATGACTACATGCACTGAAACATCTTCTAGAAGGTTCTACAACAGTATGGGATCTTGGGATCATTGTTGCATGCCATTCAGGTACTGAGTTTAAGAATCATGGCAGAGGACTCCACTATGGGTATGTCTCGCCTCTCACCACTCATTTAAAAATTTCTTGAGCAAGCTATTAATACACATCTGAGTTTTACAGATTGCTTATTTTGGATATATGGGGTTACATCTTTGTCATTGACAGATAATGTCACTTGACCTCATGTATCACTGAAGTGAGTCACTATTGAGTATGAAGTGTAAAGCTACTGGGATGAAAATCAGCACCACAAAATTCTGTTCTGTTCTGGAAAACAATGGATTGCTCTGGGCAGGTAAAGTGTGAGCAGCTACCTGAAGTGGAATAGTTTTAGTACTGTGATGTTTTGTTAACAGAAGAGGACTGAGGGAACCACAAAGGTCACCAATGGCTGGATACAGAGGTAACAATGCTGTAAAAGTTGTATTGAGCTGATTTGATGAAACAGGATGAAACAGGAGCTGAGTCATCAAATAAAGATCTCATTTTACCAAAACAAATAACTGGAGGAGAAGAAGGCACGGATCAAGGCAGAAGTGCTGTATCCAAAAAATAAAAAGTCAACAATCCACAAAAGGTAAATGTAGTGCTGTAAGGCCAATAAACGCTCCAAGGTACGATAAGTATCTTTATTAACACAAATTGCAGTGCGTCGACCTAGGTTTCGTCCGACTCCTCGGACTTCTTCAGAACACTGTGGCACCCAGAACTGAGTGCTTATATAATCACTTTAATCACATTAATTAATTAATTAATTAATTAATTAATCCATCAAGTCACTAAATTGTGTAATGAGACAATTGGATATTCAGATTAAAAATGAAACCAAGGTTAAGAAACAAAGTTTAAAAACGTAAACAAACTTGTTAGTACATAAAATGTTGAATAAAATCACTAGATATGTACTTAACATTGCCTAAAAACATAATAAATGTGTACATAAATATATTTATATTGAAAATGTATGTTTGATTTGAAAATATATATTAATAAATATTAAATATTGAATAAATGTATGTGTTAAGACCCCTTGTGTGTAGTGAACATATCCCAATTGATATATAAAATAATAATCCGACAGATACCCCAGTAAATGCTAAAATTCCAAAATTTGTAATATATGATGCTATAAATATTGTGTACAAAATAGTTGTTACAATGTTACATGAAATTTTTTCATCCATTGCACTTAGATGAGACCATGAATTGTGAAAGTGTCAGTCTGTATAAAAAACATATTGAATTAACATATTTATGTGTGTTATATTATTATTATAATTTTAAAACATCTAAAATAGTCTAAAATAGTTTTAAAACTGGCCGTAAATATGATACAAAAAATGTATATGGAAAAAATATATGGAAAAAAAATATATATATGTAATAAATATATATAAACAAGTGTAAAAATATATATGTATGGATATATATATATACTCACGTATATGTATGAATACATACATATGCACATGTATGTATACACATATATGTACATATGTAATGCAATGTTGTGGACAAATAAGTATATGTGTATTTTAAATATGTGTAAATATATAATGTGTAACTATATAATGTGTAAATATATAATACTGAATATACGTGTTAGGTACCTTTTATATTGTGTAACCATAATATGGGTTTTATGCTAATGTATTCGTTTAAACCAGGGTGTTGGTTAGCGTTCAATAAAATTTGCATTCTTAATTCTACTATATCAAGGTTAAATTTAGTAGTTTTACCTTGTGGATCAATGCCCTGGTGAAATATTCCAAAAAACTTGAACTGGTGACTGTTAAATTGATTTATATGTCTTGCTAAGGCATTGGTTAATTTTCCATTTTTGATGTCTAATATGTGTTCTTTAATCCTGTCACGCAACAGCCTACTAGTCTTCCCAACGTAAAAACTGTCACATTGTTGACATACTGCAATGTAAACCATGTTGCGTGTAAAACAATTGATATGTTGGTGTATCCTTACATTTTGTCTGTTGACTGTCACCATTTTGTCAATATTTATCACATGTTTACATACAGAACACCTTCCACATTTAAAATTTCCCATGGGTTTATTGGAAAACTTCATGTCCCCAATGTTTATACTTTCAAATAACTCTTTAAATGATATATCTTTCCTAAAAATGTAGGTAATATTACCCTTAAAAAGTTCCCCCATTGTGTTGTCCATTTTTACAAAATTCCAATTCTTTCTAATGATACCTCTGACTACTTCAAAGGTATCATTAAAGGTGGTGATGAATAAAGGTATACTGTTACACATAAAGTGCTTGTTACCAATGTTTTGGGTTTGAATATTGCTATCTAACAGACCTACGTTATCATTTAATAAGGCTCTATAAAAGCCATTCTTCCTTTTATTGGTTACTTCATTAGCAATGTTTTCACAAAATTCCCTCGGGTAACCCCGATTCAGGAAAAGTTTGATGATGAATTGTAATTCATTGTTAAAATCCACCTCTTCACTGACCATCCTGGCTGCTCTGACCAGCTGGCCTTTAACCACGGCCTTTTTCTGGTGGTCAGGGTGCCAGCTGTCGTAGTGTAAGTAAGAATTTGAAAAGGTGGATTTTCTGTATATATTTGATATTAACTTGTTTTTACTTGTGTCGAAGGTTAAATTGATGTCTAAAGATCTCATTTTATAAGGGGAGGGGTTGACATAGTGAATAAGGTGTTTACCTCACGGACACAAGACAAACATTTTGACTGTCTCCTTTGAGGGAAATTGGCTAGGTTTAAAATGGCCCAAAGGGCAACTACCCTGGTACTTGCCTATGAACCTATAAGTCAGTGTAGGTCCCCATCCTATTTAATGGTCACAGGTTTTAGGTAATGGTGAAAAGGATATGACAAGCACTTGACAGAAATGAGGGTTCTTCACAGGTTTGTTAGACTCATTCTGTGTTATTCGATGTGGATATCAGCAATTGTGGTGTATTTCAAAGTTGTGCTATGAGTTCTCTCTTTTTGAGAGGAACCAGTCTGATGTAATTCTTCCACCTAATGAAGATGCAAAGATTTGCATCACTAGAAGGAAACAAAGCAAGAGTGAATACACAAGTCTTAAACCCAAAATATGAAATGTCACAAACATAAAAAAAATGCAAGGGGCAAGATCCCCCTGCAATTACCATAGGTGTGTGATGCTCCCACACCACTGTAATGACATATACTAATTCCATACTTTCACAACTGTGAGGAAACTACAAATACAGTATGACAGAAATCTGTTCCTACTTCATATCTACAGCACTTTACTGCAATAAATAGGAAAACAAACTACATCTGCATTTCAAAACATTAATATTATCTAACAATTAGAAACAACAAAAACAAAAAATACACATAAACAAATACAAAGCCTTCACATTATACTAATGTATTAATATAGTTCCAATTCAAACAATAACAATCACTTTTAACATAACTACATTCACAGAGAATGTATCTTGAGATGCCAGTTTCAGTGGCAATATTTCAGACAAAATTGGAATCAAGAAAACTACTTGTTCCAAAGATGTCCTGGACCCTTCCCATCAGAAGCATACCAGACATAGCCCACTTAAAGAAGACTAGTACAAACCCAAAACAAACAAAAGAGACTGGGCCTTTCAGTTTGCCTCTGAACATCTATAGATCTCAAAGGATGAACTGCAAACTGTTGCTAGGGATAGGTAAGCCTGGTCTGCCTTGCTAATCTTGCTACCACTTTATCCTTCAACAGGGCAAGCAGTTTAAAAAAATGACTGGATGAATGGTTGAATAGATGGATGGATGGATGGATGGATGGATGGATGGATGGATGGATGGATGGAAGGATGAAAAGAGTCCTAACCCAGACAGATCTAGCCATAAGTTATAATTTAGTTACCCATAATGCTTTGTGAATTTATGTTAGTCTTTGCTCAGTACCTTCCATAACATCATGGTGTAGGCTTGATTAGAGTGAAAACACTGAGTAAACAGTGAAATTAAAAAAGTCAGACAGCACAATATAATCTTTATTGTTAGCAAAATCTCACTTGCAACTTTATCATAAGGAGTACAAACTTGACCAACACTCTTTAGGCAAAGCTGTAACAAGAATGCCAGATTTGCAGTAAACCTTTCCAACAAAACTTATAAGTACCTAGCTCTTAAAAATAACTTGCTAAAACCATCAAAACATATCTCTCTCAACTAAATATAGCTCACCGAATAATTTCTAAACCAGAAAGTCATCCATTAACATAATTATGTAATAATATATTCCTTGAAGACTGTTATATTCTCAGAACCAAAGCTTAGTGCTTTCAGGAAAATCAGCTAACCATAGTGAAACTACCATTATTAAGTGTATATAGCTAAACTTTGCAACTCTGTCCCAACCATACTCAGATAAGCCCTTTTTACATTTTAAGACTTAATATCACTTTTAGAGTGATATTGCTGTGGATGTGCAACATTATTCTGATGCTACTGAATGCCTTTCTGACTACACAACTGGAAATGTCTATTTTTTTCTATTTCTTTTGTTATTTTGTACATGTAAAACAGCGACTAATTTTGCCTAAGTGTTTGCATGTTCATTACCTAGTTTTTTTACTTAGTGTGTTTTAAACATTATGTTTACTTTACCTCTTGTTTCTCTCTCCATTTATTTACCCAGCTGTCCAACCAGCTTGTATTGTCCTCCAGTGGGAGATTGCCCTGTCCATTGCTGACCAACAACCTTAATCGACCATATCAACTGCTGCCCATTCCCTAAACTGAGGAATCGAACCAATATACTCCCTGTGCATCAGTCCCTCTAAGAAAAAGAAAGTATGTGTTTTAAAACTACAGTCTATACATCGATTTCTGTTTAGATACTCCAGGTTTTATGTACACTCCTTAGCTAGGACGACCAGCAGCCAAAGCCTTTCTCTTCAACTACTTGCATACCTTCTCCTCTTGCGCCTTCTGTTTATAACAGAAATCCTTCCCCCCTCATATTTCCTAAACCTTCTACCTTCCATGAGAAGCTATTGTTTGCTATATCGCGTTCGTCCACTAGGTGGCGCCCTTCTCCCAGACCTATCCCACTAGTTTAAACAACAAATCTTAGGCTTGCAGTTTTCATAATGTGTAGAACTGCAGCGCCACCATTTTCCTTCTACCTGTACTCTACTTCACTTATCTACCCTGCCTACTATTCCTACTGCCAAAATTCTTACCTCCTACCCATCCCACCCAAACGTACCTTACCAATCAGCTCTCCACTGATTGTTTTCCTAGGGTACACTCCTTCAGTGGCTATACCCACTCCGTTCGCCCTATGGGCTCACTCTGCTCCTCATACCCTACCCCCAATTCCCACACACCCCCAGTGCACTTACCCTTATTCTCACCGTGAATCTCCTACCTGTCCCCTAAACCAATCCCATTATCTACCCCTCTCCCTCCCAGCATCCATTCAATTGGTAATCCCACCCCTTCTCTATCCCTTACCAGCCTGTACTCTCAGCTATACTCCTCTTACTTCTCTCTAAACACTCTTCTATTACCCTGTTTCCTCCTCTAAAACTTATTTTACTCTAATTAACCATGACTCTTCCACTTCAACAAACTTCCCTCACCTCCTCTATATGTATTCTTCTCCTAATAACTATCTATAATGCAACCTGCTATTCCTCTTCCAAACTACCCCCTCCTTCCCCCTCCCCTCCTCCTCCACTCTCTCTCCCATCCCCACCCAATGACCCTCCACTTTTACTACATATCTCCCTCCCTATTTCAACTTAACCCACTTCACTATTTTAAATTAAAACTCCTATCCATTTCATTAAAGCCTCTTACAACCAAATCCACACTGTTTCTCCCTCTAACTACATGTCACAAACCAAAGGTTCTCTTCCATTCTCCCTCTACTTGGCTTGCTTTAGCAGGAGACATCCACCCCAACCCTGGACCTATGACTAGTAATAATCTCTCTCCTCCTACCTCTTCAAATAGAACCAGCCACAAATACGTAAAGCTCATTACCATTAACGCCCAGAGTGTATGCTTGACTAAATCATACTCTACCTGATATAGTAGCAGTCTCAGAAACATGGCTAAAACCCCACATTACTAACTCTGAGATTGTACCCCCCTGGCTTTCAAGCTCTTAGATATGACCTCCAAAGCAAAAAAGGAGGTGGAGTAGCCTTAATATATAACAGCCTACTGAACCTCTGTCCTTACCAAAATCCTATTCCTCAGTTCAACAGTGCCAAACTAGTCATAGGAATCCTCAAAATGAATAACTATAAAAGTATCTGTATTGTGGCCATCTATATCCCCCCTGGTGATAACACTTCCACCCTAGAAAACATTCTCTTACGGGCCTCAACTAACATTAAACTAGAGACTTACATTCGAGGTGATGTCAACATCGACTGGAATAAAATTAATAACAATGATCCCACTCTCTCTATCAATCTATGTAATTTTACTCAACTAATAAATGACATTACCAGACCTAACAGAAATAATCCCCCAGGGTCCATCCTGGACTGGATCTTAGTGTCCCACCCTAATAAGATCTCTGACTCTGGTATACTACCACACACAATGAGTGACCATCTCCCAGCCTTCATTCACCGAGCTGCCCAATATGCCCCTCACCAACACCAATATGCCCACACTTGCAACATCACAAACTAACAAATTGGGATATCATAAAAACACTTCCACTAGATGAAGCCATAGACTTCTTCAATACTACCTTCCTAGGCATCCTAAACACCCAAGCCCCACCTCAAACAAAACAAATAAAATACAACTCTGCCCCTTGGCTATCAAAGGACACTAAATCACTTATGCTACAAAGAGACAAGACATGGAAACTCTACAACAAAAATAAACACCCAGCTGCCCTCCTTCAATATAAGCAACTCCGCAATCTAACCAAAAAGCTTATCACAAATGATAAAAAAAAATCTTACTACACCAAACTACAGTCTACCCACTCCAAAAATCCCAAACAATTCTGGAACTCCATCAACTCTCTTTTGCACCCTGGTACTAAATCCAATCCCTGTCCCGATAACAATAAAACTGACACAGAAATAACAACCTTTTTTAACTCCTTCCTTACCAACTCTATAGCAGAACTTACTAAGACCTTCCCCAACTGCATCCCCTCCCCTACCCCTAATTCCACTACCCCCTCCTCTCCCCAATCCTGCACTCCTAATCCTCCTCCCACTTTTTATCTAAAACCTGTCTCAATCTCCTGTATCAAAAAGCTTCTTTCCAAACTTAAGCCATGTTCCAATTCCCCCAACAATATTCCCTCACTCTTTCTCAAGCTCACTGCAGATGGTATCGCCATCCCCATCAGCATTCTCATCAATAGATCCATCCAGGAATCTTACGTTCCCAAATTATGGTGAGCCACCAACATCTTGCCCCTTCACAAAGGAGGCAAAAATAATAGCATCTCTAACTTCTGACCAATAGCCATTCTTTACCCAATTTTAAAAGTCCTTGAAAAATGTATCCACCTGCAACGCATGCCCCACCTCCTCAATAACCAACTCCTCACCCCTACTCAACACGGCTTCCATCCTGGCCACAGTACTATAACTGCTCTCCTCTCTTTCTTAGACATTGTTAACCATGCCCATGACTCTGGAGAAATTGTCTCCACTGTCCTTCTCGATCTATCCAAGGCATTTGACACTGTATCCCATACCCACCTTCTCAATCACCTTTCTAACCTCAATCTCTCCCTAGATTCCCTTTTGTGGTTCAAAAGTTATCTCTCTGACAGATCCCAAGCTGTGAAATGGCAAACTGGTACCTCAACCTTCTTACCTACCCCTACCGGAGTGCCCCAGGGATCTATACTCAGACCAATGCTCTTTAATGTATTCATAAATGATTTTCACTCTGTAATTCCAAATACTCAAATAATGCAATATACAGACAACTCCACTTTAGTCTGCTCTGCCCTTAGCCTTCCCGAGCTCCAGACCAAAACCCAGGTGGCCTTCACAACTACAGAGAACTGGATGCTTCAAAACCATCTCTCCCTTAATACCAATAAATTCAAAATCATTCTTTTCTCCCCCACAAAAGCCCTCCCTCTTGACAAGCAATCTTTCAAGATCACCAGCTATACCCACTCCTCTATAGAAGTTATTACTTTTGCCAAACTTCTTGGGGTTACCATTGATGAACACCTGAAATTCAATACACATGTTCAACTATATATAAAAAAAAAACATCAGAAGCACGGTATGCTATATAGAAATGCTCACTTTCTCTCTACAGCCACAAGACAAATCCTCACCTCTCCCTATTTACTACTAGCTCTATTGTATGTGCTCCACTTCTAACCAACCTCTCAGCTACCATCTCCTCAAAACTAGAAATCTGCTACAATAAAATCACCGAATTTGCTACTAAATCTACTCACTCCACCAACCATTACAACTCTCTCCCCAGTCTTAAGTGGCTAGAGCTTCCTAATCATCTTGACTACCTTCAACTTACTACAGCCCACTGCATGCCCTGCTCTAACTAATATCTTGCCTTTCTACACACCGCTCAGACCCCTAAGATCAGCCCAACAAACTTTACTTTCAGTAATCAAACCAAAACAACCCCCTGGCCAGTTTTTCCTATCTTATTCGATAGCCAAAAAATGGAACTTTCTCCCTCCCCTGCTAAGAATCACTACAAACTCTGAACACTTCAAATCCCTACTCCATTCCCACTTCTCCCAAATCTGGAAATGTAATTGTATTCTTCCTACGTAAATTCCACTAATGTCACCTAGACATGATCTCCTTCAAGCACCTCTACATCCTGCTGTTTCCACAGCTCCCCACCCTCAGCTTCTATCATATGACAAATTTCTCCCCTGTATACACTCAATATAAATACTGTATATTAGTTACCATCCCTACTCTCTGTAAATGGATCTACATGCAAATGGCTCTTTGACCTTGAACGTAAAAAGGAATCATCCTCTAGTTCTTCTTCTTTTCCTCTACCTGTCTTTTTTATTTTTTGCACCTCCTCATTCCACTACTTCGCATTTGATTATTATTTTATGTATTTCATATTTTGCATTATTCTATGCATATTGTACAAATGTATAATTCCATGCTTGCGTGTTTTAAATATTTAATTGTGCAATTGTTTTTAATATGGAGCTTTTCTCCCTGGACCTCCACTGAAAATGGGCCCTTTGGGCCCAGTGGACCTCCCCGGTTATCGAACTGGAAATAAATAAATGGACAGTTTATTTTATAAAGGCAAAGAGGCACTAAAATCCCCTTTCTGGCTTAAACTGAATGCCAAGTGTTCCAAGATGGAAGACATCCAATGACAGTCGAAGCTAAAGTAAAATTAATCCTACAGAGTATGCTTCCTGTATAATGGATCCTATACACATGCAGAACCGATTCAAGAAGTTACAACTGAAGAAAGCTGCTTCTTTATAACTATATTCAGTATTATTGTCAAAAATAACTTCACACAATGTAGTTCAGCAGAGCAGAATAATCAATTTTATTGCAAAGAATATATGTATGCATGCGACTAAGCAATTAAGATCTTGTCTCCTTGAACACAACATTCTTTTATAATATTATGTTTGCTTTTAGGCAGTCAGAGTATTTTGTATCTATTAAACTACAGCCACTGACCAAGTAAAACTGAACACCTTTTTTATTATTCTGCAGCATGTTAGGCACAGGTTCCAGTCTTTCACACTGAAATTTTGTACTCTGGCAATACTCATGTTAGCAGGAAGCAGATCATCAAAGACAGACTTAAACTATCAGAATCCATCTTGAAACATGATGGGTTTTAAAAGGTGAAAGCATCACGTATACACTGAACGTTTTTTCCATGTTTACACTTATACCGTCATAGTATATTACTTCAGATGAAGTAATTGTGGCTGTCTGCAAGAAACTAAGCATATATATTTTGATGACTGTTCACGATACAGTAAACTCTCCAGTTAACCAGAACTCAAGCAACTGGTACTCTCAAGCAACTGGTAAAAAAAAAAATTAAAAAATACAGTACAATTTTCATAAGTTGCACTTTCTGTCCCCCCCCTGCAGAAACATACCTTACGTTTTTAGAGTTTTAGAGTTTTAAAAAAAAAGACAGAAATAAATTCCCCTCTCCTCCCAACCTGAGAACAACTCAAACCAAGCAAATAGCATAGGGAACAGTATTAGTCAGACCTATTTTTAATAGTAACTCTCAAGCAACCAGAAACTTCAATTATCCAGCATCTACCAATCCCTGTGGGTGCCAGTTAACTGAGAGTTTACTGAACTAATTTGATGCCTAGCCTGCTAGAATTGATTTTAGTAAATAAATATTTTATCCAATACCACCGATAGTTGCAAAATCACTTATTGTAAAACCAGAAAAGAAGAAGCGACCAGGAAATCTTCACCGTTTATTAAAATAGAAAATATTATTAAATAATAATATTAAATATTATATTATTAAAATAGAAATCTTCAGATGACTGCTCTAGCGCCTCGGCTTATCCAAGCCTTTAACAGAGTATAACTTGTTTCAAAAACATTTCATTAAATACCTTCACAAGCATGAATTAATCAATTAACCTTAATTACTTAATTTATAAAATATTTAAAGCAGTATTGTTTTAAAAAGACAAATTCATAAAAAACATCTCCAGTTACATTCCTGGTTAAGTTCTGCTGGACTCAAAGTATTATATTTTAAAATAAATAAAGATTCTTTTTCCCTTAGCTTCTTTTTAACATCTATTATACTAGAGTTTTTCTTTTCAATACATTCCAAAACAGATACTTGCAATCCACCAAAATCTCCCCCATGTTTTTTAAGAAAATGCAATGCAACTGGGCTAAATTGACTGCCCTTTTTAATACCACGGATGTGCTCTTTTACCCTAGTTGCTAAACTTCTTTTGCTTTCCCCAATATAATATTTATTACATGGACATCTCAGACAATAAATGATACCTTCACTATTACAACTATGAAAACCTCTTTCCTGAAATTTTATGCCATTCACTCTTGTGAAGGTCGTTTTAACAAAAGGACAGATACTACATTTTCCACATGGAAAGGTTCCCTGTAAAACTATTATAGCAATAACCCACGCCTGGGTGTGGGTAATGCTGGATTTACCCATGGTTGGCGTGGTTTGGTCCCGAGGGCGAAGCCCGAGGGACCAAACAAAGCCAACCATGGGTAAATACAGCATTACCCACACCCAGAAGTGGGTTATTGCTATTATATGACATTATTTAAGAAAAGAAACTATTACTTTTCTTAAATAATGGCATAGTATAATGCCTGTTTACTGCCCTTCCGCAGATGTCTGGTATCCACGGCAGTTCTGATGTACTGCGTGCCTGCGCAGTACATCAGAGCTGTGGGCAAAAACAACGGAGAAAGCAAGATCTCCGTTGCTTTTTTTTTTACTGTTTCGCTATGTTAAATGAGTTTAACATAGCGAGACAGCTTTAAAATAAGCAACGGAGATGTCCGTTGCTTATTTTAAAACTGTCTCGCTATGTTAAACCCATTTAACATAGCGAAACAGTAAAAAAAGCAACGGAGATCTTGCTTTCTCCATTGCTTTTTTTTTAAAACCTGTCTCGCTATGTTAAATGGGTTTAGCATAGCGAGACAGCTTTAAAATAAGCAACGGAGATCTCCGTTGCTTATTTTAAAGCTGTCTCACTATGTTAAACCCATTTAACATAGCGAGACAGTGTTTTAAAAGTAGAGTTATATTAATGGAAAAAAGTCCGGGCGACCGGACCTTTTTTCATTAGTATAACTCGATTTACAATGTGCACGCTGGCTAATCAGCGTGCACGTTTTGGGGGGGTCATGGTATAATTCTCCATATCTAATGTGTTCTGGTAGTTGAAACTTTCCATGGACTAAAAAGTCCTTCAAGTTCCTACCTCTAGTATATGAAAATGTCACTTTCTTATTATAGATATATATTGGCTGTTTATCTATCTTCTTTTGTGGTTTTACAAAATAAATATTTTATGTTTGATGAAAACATTTTAAATAAGTAACATACCTGGCAAATGGAGCCATCATTGTTCAAAGTCATTTCACTGATGGCTAGCTAGGAGATGAAGTTTGTTTTAAATTTCAAGTGTGCCCCACAAATGGTTTTGCACACTCACTTTACTGATCACATCTTTACATTATGGAAAGGAAAGGAGTGTCTGCTGATAATTCTGTGGAATACATTAATAGCTGCACCTGATATTTGAAATTTGCATATTATAAGGGAGCTAGATTGATTTCTTTGATATGGGAGATTTAAGAAACAGAAGTAAAGGTTCACTTTACACATAGGTGTTTAGAAAACCAGTGAGTAATTATGTAATAACAATTTACTGTGTACAAATCGATTGAAAGTAATGTAGAAAAGAGACTGTTTAGTACAACGTCTAACAATGTCAAATGAATATTTTGAAGTGGTAGTCAACATACTCAAAATGATTTCACTGAAAACTGATCATAAAAAGGAGCAGGATGGAAAAAAATTGATAAAAGAGTTGCAAGAAGGATGGAAAGCTCATTTCCGTCCATTCGCAAACAAAGAAAATAAAATCTATGTGCAGAGATCCTGATTAAGGTGAAAACAATCCAAGGTTGTGAGTGGCCTGTAGAGTGAACAACAATAAGTTTAAAGAGGTGGTAAGAGCAAACCGGAAAATTTCATTGAGAATTAGTAACTTTAACAAGCTGGTAGATGATAAGCCATGTTTCATGCATAAGAAGTTAATTAAAACTTATGATAAGAGGTTTTTAGACTAGGAATGCTATTTTAGATGAAGCACTAAGCACTTTATAGTAGGTAGTTGAGAAATGTATGTCTTTATGATAAGATGCTAGATTCTGAACCGATGTGATTGTACATGCCGTTATACATGCTTACATTATGTTCTTAGAAGTGTAACGCTATTTCAGAAGATATGCTTTTACAGATGGCAGAAAAAAGTAGTTTTTTAACATAAATATATATTTTTAAGTTTAATTATACCTATATGTATATATCTTTCCATATGTGCTATTTACACATATGTTTATAGATAAGTGAAAGACAAATATATTGAAAAAATACTGTGTTTCACAGTAATATTTATATTTATGATAGTTTTAAATGTATATGAATAAGCGTTGTATCAAAGGAACAAATACTCACTACATAATCACATGATGCTGTTTTAAATACAGTAATGAAACAATGATGCATGATTGGTTGTGAAACAATTGTGACAAGATATTTAAGAGATAGTTGATGTTATGTGTTCTTAACAGTCTGATGAAGCATTCAGGTAGAACGTGAAAGCGCTTACTGAGAACGCGTTATTTTTGTTGTTTTTTTGTTTTATTACATGTATTTTGAATAAACGGTCTACTTCTCATTGTTGCAGTGTGTCCTCCATCAACTTTGCTTTAAGTTCTAGGCCAGATGCCCTTCTGGGCCATTTTATGCCTAGCCAATTTCCTTTTTTGTGCTTGAATTAACAGGTTGGCCTTACCCATCCCATGTTCAGTAATTATATATTACCTCTAATGACAATAACTGGGATCATACCATAGATAATTTAAAGGGATTCATGCATGGGATAAAGCATTTAGGAGCTGTCTGTTTATTAGTGGTACAGCGGGCAGTCCTGGGGGTTGTATTGTCTGTTTCCTATCCATAAATCCAAGTTGCACTTGAATATGGACAGAGATGATCTTTGTTTTAGGTGGATGAGGAGTCTGTTCCAGAGCAGTGGTATCCTCTGCTAGATATACCTGTCCATCTAAACCATTCTGTTGATATTGCAGAAGAAGAAGTTTAATTCCCTAGACTGAACATTTCTGATGACATTTGACTTGCTGATGTGCAATAAGTCCATCAAAATTGTGATATTAGTATAGTGACAAGCCTTTGACTGGGTCCATGTAAGACATGTTGTTTAGGCCTTGCATACTTTTAGTAAGGTATTTGTGTGTGTGTTCCAATTGTTGCACTTGTCTCAACAGATACATGCCAAAAGGGGCATTATATTCAATGAATTGCCTAATGAGGGCTGAGTAAAGGGGGGCAATGACATCCCTAGATCTAGACACAATCCCTTTGTTTATAAACAGTGCAATATAAAATGACTTTCTTATAACAATGGACACATGTTGGTCAAAATTTAGATCACTCTCCACATAAGTTCACAAATCCCAAGCAACAGGGTCAACTCATAGGGGCATATGTTTTGTTGTATTGTCCATCTGGTAGTTTCCTGATGTAGATGACTTCTCAAAAGATGCAATAATGTACCTTTTGGCATTCAGTTTCAGTTCATGATTTTGGCACCAGTTATTTATTTGGAACAATCTGTCCTGCAAGATGGCTAAATTATTTGGGGATTCAATAAACTGTTACTAGCTTGCAGTCCTCTGCAAACATAGTCAACCAGTGCCCTTTGGTACTGTAATTTACATCAGAAAAGTAGATGCCAAACAGGGGAGGTCCCAGCACAGAACCCTGGGTTTATCAACCCCTTTTTACCCATTTCTACATGTGGTTGGGATGTCATGTCAACTGTTGCTCCCTTTCTCAAGTCAGATCCTCTGTCTCATATTCTTCAACAATTATGACTGACCGTCCCAGACCTTCTGTCATGCAACCCGTCCACCTTTTGGCTGGGTGTCTTCACTTCCTCTTGCCTTCCTTCCATTTCTCCAAAATCTTCTTTACAAAATAAATTTATTTTACCTATTTGATGACAGGGTAAGCCCACTAGATACAACTGACCCTTTCAACAGTGACCAGAGTACACTGCTTGGTTAAGTGGCTTGCTCAGAATCACGAAAGTAGGCAAAGGAAGGCCTAGTGACTAAAGCCTTTAAATCTGGGCCCCAGAAGCAGCTCATTAATAGCTCAGAGATTCATTCCTCATCGTTAGCCGCCATCTCCTGTGTTCCCGCAGATACCTTTCAACTCTACAGATTTTTGCATAGTGCCCAAATTTTGGTCTCATATTTTCAGTCTCTCCCTCATAAAATTCGTGGTTTTCTGGCAAATCATTGAAGGAATGAAGTCACTAAATAATTACATACATTTGAATTGCAGGCTTTTCTATCCTTCAGACAACGTATGCTAATGTAAAACATGCTATTCTAGCTACTTTTTAAGTAAATATCAGTATTTTAAATCCTTCCCTGATTTTGGACCTTTGCCTCCCATTATTTTTGTCTTTGTCCATATTTCCTTTGCTTAGAGGTTGAGAGGTATATTTCTGCCCATATCACCAAACATCTGTAATCTGATCTCCATGATCTTCTCTGCATTTAGGGCTACTTTGGCTTTTGCTCTGATATCCATATTTCTTCATCTATTTCACAGTTTACATCCTATTACCTGTCTCAATCACTTCATTTCTATCATCTCAAGTTTCCTCAGCTGCTCTGTCTTTAATACCCAGCTTTCAGTCCCATACACAGCACTGGTCACACCTCTGTTTTATACACCTTACGTTTCAATTTCTTTGTTATTCTTCTGTAATACACTCCCCCTGACAACTTGTCCTGGTTGGCTACAACACATCTATTCTGGTTTTGACATATCCACACTTCCCTTCTCCTGATCCGCAACTCCAAACCTGTTCACCTATTGTCCATTCTGTCCTAATTATCAGCTTCATCTAATTTTCCCCATTCACTGCCAACCACCACATTGTCTGTATTCCATTTTATCCCTTGTAGTTTCATTTTTGAATTCCAATTCCCTATCATTTGCTGAAGTTCCTGTTCAGAGTCTGCTTGTAATGCCACATCATCTGCATACAGCAGCTTTATTGATCTGTCCCCTCTGACATGTATGGTAGTGTAGTCCATCACTAGTATGAACAGCAGTGTACTCAGAGATGAACCCTTATGCACAACCACTCTCACCAGGAATCCCTCTGTGAATACGAATACTGTTCATATGTGTTTCTTTGGTTCCTTGCACTTGTACTGCATTAATTCTACTAATGTTTCTTGGACTTTAAACCATTACAGAACTGCCCAAATCAGCCTTCTCAGGTCCTTACCATATGGTTTCTTCAAGTCTAGGAATGTCCATTTGGACTCCTCCTTGAAAACATCATGTACCCATGCACAGTGTTGTGATTGTAATCCAAATTGCTCATCTCCCATCTTACATTCTACTAGTCTGCATAATCCTTTATCAGTCACTCTTGCCAACACATTCATGCAGTCTGGCATGAGTTTGATACCTCTGTAGTACCACAGGTGTGAATGCCCCTTTGTTCTTGTACACTGGCACTAGAATGCTTATTCTCCAGTCACTTGGGCTATACCTTTCTCTCAGTACTGCAATGAGTATCCTCACAAGCCATTTCTCCCTTAATGTGCCCAACACTGGAATCACATCGGCTGTGTTCATCTGAGCCTACTGCTTTTCCTGATTTCTTTTACACAGTGCTCTTCTTACTTCTTCTGGCATGACTTTGTTTTTTCTTTCTTTTTTACTTTCTTTCTTTCTTTGTAGACTAGTCATGATGTAGCACAACTTCTGTGGGACTTTCTTCCTTCAGCAGCTATTGGAAGTACTCCTTCCATTTGTCCTTGATGCCATGTGGACAGGTGAGTAGATTTTTGCTGGCATCCCTTACGACTGGTATTGATGATTACCTTATTTAACTCTCTGTTGTTGCCTTTCAACGTGATACAGTTTTTGTGCCATCTGCTGAGTAGCTAGTATTATTTCTTAGCTCTCTTTTGTTCTATCTCACACTTCTTCTGGCACTACTTCTTTCTTTTGATAACTTCCTGGACATCTACATTCTACGACCAGCATTCTTTACATGCATTATTACCATGCCTGGCTCAAATAGCTATCTGTTTTGTCATCTTCATACATGCTCTTTTGAGACATTGACCTTCTTCTCATTTCCAGCTAATACTTCTTCCTGAGATACTAGAGACATTAGTGTTTCTTAGAACTCCAGTGCATTTGCTCTAGTCACCTTTCAGATATTCAATCTAGTTTCTATTGACCTTAGAGCTTTTTATGACCATTGCTTGCAGCTCATTGTAGCCACAGTACTTTATTCTGGGAACCGACTCTTTTATTGGGGATGAGTTTGCAATCAAGTAAATCATTCTACAGGGAAAGTGTTTTAAGAGTGTTGAGGATTACAACTGTAACATGTAACAAATGTCCAGTTTTCTATAATGAAAAAAAAAGTACAAGGTTAAAACAAAGAATCAAAGAACAAATGTATGCATTTTCCACAAAAAATATTTGTAATACACTACAAATGCACATGTAAAAGTGTGCACAGCTTCCCTTTTTTGTCTTAAGAGAAGGTATATATTAATGAAATTTGTGGTGGTAACAGAGGTAGCTGCATTGGGAGGTGTGAATGGGTACAAGTTAGCAGTGGGTTTAAATGAGTTTGCTAATATTATGCCATTATAATAACTTATATATATGTGCCAGCTTTGAGTGGCAAAAAGAAAAATTCAAAGCGTCTAACTTTTATAAAAAAGGCAAATGCTACCATGATTTCTACATAACTGTTCCTTACTTCTGTTAAATTCAGGACATTCAAAACACACCTCTCTTAACATTTTATAACTATTCATTAATTATGTTCTGTTTTCTTTTTCATCAAATCTCACCCAGTTACCCATGTGATCCAAAAAATGCTCTCCTCTCCTGAATACATACAAATATATATAATTTATTTCTGTCCTTATATATATATTCCTTGTTTTGTATTCTCTTTCCTTGGATTCATGTTGATCCACCCAGTAACTTTTATTCAAATGCCATTTAATATGCAGGTTACGAGCTCCCCCTATACCTACCATGTGGAGGGGCACCAACACCCTCCAATTTATAGATACCAACTGCAGAGTAACACAACAGTGGGGAAAAGTTCAGCTTCAAAGATCACCAAAACTTGTTTTTAGCCATTACAGTTCAACCGAACAGCATTGGATTTAAAGCCCTTTAGTAACTTGACATGCTCCCATTTCCTTGCCCCAAAACTAAATTTCCATATATTATTTATTTCATTTTTACATCTGAAAACTGATCTCCGTCGCCTACACATTTATACTATCATTGCCCTTTTTTTGTATTTTTTTTGAGGTTTTACACATTTCATGTTTAATGTTTGCTTTCTGCACTGCACCCTGTCTCTTATCAGTACATCCCACCATCCTCACCAGCTTGCTCTCTCATGTTGCTGTTCTGCATCATTACTCAAAATGAACTATTTTGAACTCAAAATGTTCTGTTTTTTTTCTTGCATTATGACATGCATTTTCAGTTTTTCATTCCCTGCTCCATCCTCAATACTGTGGCCTTCCTTTTTCCTCATTTTCATCCACATTTTGGTTTGCAACATGAGTATCACTTCTTGCTCTTCATATTGTCTAACTACTTCACAATCCATACATAAATTACCCTTCTTGTGAGTAGTACATATAATTGTACATGACTTTGCTGTGTACCCTAGCAGTATCAATGTGCACATCCTAATTTTATTACAGTCATTAATTATATGCGCAAACAAGTCACAAAAGTAATATGATTTGGGTTGTCCCCAGTAAATATATACCCCTCCATGACCTCTGATGATTGTTACCTTATTAGACAAATGAAGCATTCCAGAATTTACTACTTCCAGGGCTACCTAAACCTTTCATCGAGCAAATGTTTCACTTCATATATTTCATGAAATGTCTTTTTACAACACCTCTATAGCACTTTTCATCGTTTCTACTGTTCTAAATCGTACAGTAATTATTTTTTTTACTTTAAAAGTTCTTGAGTGGAAAATGTAATTATTAAATGGAATATTATATTTTTTTCAGACAAAATCACAAATCTTTCAGCTAGCAAAAACATTTTAAATGTTACCTCACAAGGCATTCTTGTACCCAAAAGAACCAAAGTGATGTCTTGCACTTTAATTCCCTGTGGAGAAATTACTTTATCCCACAATAGTGCTTTTTTAGCACTGTGTCCATTACTGTTAAATTTTTAAATCCTACCTGAATTAGCTGCTTTCCCCTTTATCTCCTTTCCACATTGTTGTTTCCTTCATACCAGCAACCACATCAAATGTTCTTTTTACTGCTTCATTTTGTTCAGCCACTTCACCTTTCATGAAACTACTATCATCTACGACTTCACTCAAAAGTTTTCTCCATATTTTCTGTCTTTTCCTTCTGTAATAACCCACTGTAATACACATGTTCTGCAAGGCTCATAGTCACATTTTTACAGTTCTAGGAATTTGGCAAAATCATTAATCCAATGTTTCACCACAAGATAACTCCAAACCATCTATCCTGTAGTTCTTTTTCATTAATCAACATCAGCAACTTGCTATAGCCTATTCTACATGTGAAAGCTACAATTATCTGCTAACAGTGGAAGCTAACCTCTCTTCAAAGACTATAGACTATACTCAGCATGTTGTGAGTTCTTATACCTATGTCCCACCACCATGATGACCATTCCCTAGACAAATAAGCCTTCTTATGCTGAGGTACTTTAAAAGTCTCTGCCTAGAGCACAGGAGGTCCCCAAGATGAAAGCTTGGTGCACAGCATACTTAGTGCCACACTAAAAAGGCAAACATGCATAGGCACTACACAAGACACAACTACAGAATGGGGACACTCATTTGGGGTAGACAAAAGCTCTTAAGGCTGCAAGACCAATACAGTACATCTACTAATAATTCATAGCAAGACACACAGATGCACCACTCACCAGGATGAGTAAAGACAGAGTAATGGTTAGCTACTTCTCAGGTACCAGGATCTGCAAAGCCACTGGGGCCCTCAAGTCCCTTCCAGCCAAACTGCACATATGGCCTTGTCATT
This sequence comes from Protopterus annectens, assembly GCF_019279795.1. Classification (NCBI taxonomy): domain Eukaryota; kingdom Metazoa; phylum Chordata; order Ceratodontiformes; family Protopteridae; genus Protopterus; species Protopterus annectens. The sequence continues at coordinate 99,068,718 of NC_056731.1, read as the reverse complement.
TCTCATGTGGGAGTGAATGAATTGTGACATACCTCTTTCAATCATATAAATAGGGACATGACAGAGCTCTCAAAATATGCTTATGAAACTAGTGTGAAACTAATGCTGAGCAGTATCCTACCATCACCAAAATGCTTTTACAATTCAAGGAAAAGATAACTGATTGAAATTATTGGATGAGAGACTGGTGTTATTCAAAGGGGATCTAATATATGTATGTGTGTGTGTGTGTGTGTGTGTGTGTGTGTGTGTGTGTGTGTGTGTGTGTGTGTGTGTGTGTGTGTGTATATATATATATATATATATATATATATATATATATATATATATATGGATCTACTTTCAATCAATGAAAGTACGATCCATAGAATCTAACTTACCCAATCTTTAACCACAAAACTGCATTTTAACAAAGCAATGAACTGCCGAATTCCTTTCCCAGGAAAAGGAACCACTGGACCACCATGGTGAACTATGCCCTCTCCCTGTGTAGTGTGATCTCAGAGTTTGTATATTTAAGTAGCAGTGGTGTGGGGGGCAAAGCCCCCCCACATGGGGGTGTTGGGGGTAAAGCCCCTCACTTTGGTGGGCTCCATGTCTTTCCGTTGTGTGTCATTTGCATGGTGGTCCAGTGGTTCTTTCCCTGGTAAAGGAATTCAGCAGTTCATTGTTTTGTTGACTTGCAGTTTCGGTGGATAGTGAGCAGGTAAATTAGATTCTACGGATTGTACTTTTGTTGATTGAAATTAAATCCATATAAATATATATATATATGTGTGTATATATATATATATATATATATATATATATATATATATATATATATATATATATATATTCTACACAACCTTAAATAAATATGCACAAAGATTTCTGGACTTCATTAATGCCAACTGCCAAGACCATCTGCTTCAAGGCACACAAGGGGCTAAGAAATATTGGACCTTATTCTCACTGATATTCCACCCTATGCTCAATACTTGCAATTACCATGTCACTGGTAAAATTTGAACACTGCTCAGTAACATTCACTATAATGTAAAAACCTGACTTAGCAAATAAAACTCTTCTGTCTCTAGAGACTACTCTAAGGAAAATCTAACCCAGCTAACTTATGATCTGATGAATTTTAAGCACCCTCCTCGCCTCCATGACTTATCTCAAATGCTGTCACATTTGTGGACAATTTCTATTCCAACTTCAAAGCATTTATCAAAACATCTGTCCCCATAAGAGATAAGTGCAATGCCAAATTCAGGAATAAACACCTGCAATAACAGGAGGAAACTCATATCCCATAAAAGCAAATGTAATCTCCACCATCTAGAGATGAACTCAACAAGTTCAACAAATACTTTCGAAACAAACACATTGCTGGTATCTCAGGAACTACCACAAGTCTCTCCACAAGTTGAACTGTTATCTTTTGTGGGTAAAGGTTAATGGGACTGACACTCTGCCAGCCCAGCTATCTGGAATTTTGCAAATAATTCTATGTCATTTGTTAATATTGATATGATTTATACAGAAGTTTGTATAATGGTGTGAAGTACTGAGCTAAAATGTAACCACAGAATGCCCTGCTGGCTTAGAAAAGAAATGTATATAAACTATTGCAATTGTGTAAAGGCATATATTTTTAACAGTGGCAAATGGGGCATAAAAAGTCAACTTGCAAAACTTCAAGAAAATAAGTTGAAATTAAATTGCTTTATGATTGTGCTATAAAAGTTATCTTTCAGTTTCAGTCAACAGGAGACAGGATGCCTACACTAAGGGACTCCCAGTGTTGTTTTGTAAGTGTTTTATTGTTTTATGTCCTCTAGCAGGTGCAAACATCTGAAGGCTATGTATTTTCACAGAGAGCTGCTAAATTCTGTTAGTTTCTGACAAAAGTGGTTTAGCTTGGAAACTGAAGTCAGGTGTCAAAAAGTTATGTCATCCATGCTAACCCAGCAGTAATATTAGATATTAATTTAAGACCTTTCTCAGCGAGAGACTGTGCATTTTGTATTTTGTGTTTGATCTCACAAGAACATTTACTCATCTGCACTTGCCTTGCTGTAAGCAAGTTTTTAGGGCAAGGTAATTCGTAGATTCGGTTAGGAATATAGTAAAGTGTAGCTTAGATGTTTTATTCATTTGAGACTGTCCTGCAATGTTGTTTTAAATATTTCCTGTGATTTTGAACTCTGATGTAACTGATTACTTATTTTGTACTGCCTTGTTCTTTTATTATTTATTATTAAATATATTTAAACAGTTTACTATTAAAATTTCGAAACAAACTCCATCGACTGTACTATTGTCGAACACGGAAGTTAAAAAACGGTAATATCAATGACAAAAAAACAACCTAGGAACGGGTTTTAACATGGGTCGAGATAGGGGAGATGTTTGTAGTTCGGAATAACAATGAACACCTATCTCGACCCATGTTAAAACTCGTTCCTAGGTTGTTTTTTTGTCATCGATATTACCGTTTCCGAACTTATGTGTTTGACAATAGTACAGTCGACGGAGTTCGTTTCGAAATTTTAATAGTAAACCATTTAAACCTATCTTTGTGGCTGATATTTGTGAGACATATTTAAGCTCTTAGAGTACTTGCTTATCTATTTGGTGACACTGTACAGGCCACTCCCAAATAGCCCTGCTCTTGTTCAGACTACCATTTGGATAATAGTAACATTACATAGTAGGATTTGACACCCTTTGTTAAGGGCCTAGCATAGCTGATAAGAGTTGGCTAGTGGCAGCTGGAACTACCTTATAGTGTGGGCAGAAGGGAGCATAGCTAGTAAACCTGTGCCAGCCTTCCCCAGGTGCGTGCGTGTGCTTGTATATAAATCAAATCTCTAAGTGTGCGTATGTCAGCTACTTGGGCAGGGACATGAAGCAGTGGTTGAACAGAGAGGGTGTTGGAGGTTTTGGCTTGGCCACTCAGCTGAGATCTCAACCCTATAGCTGTGCCAGTGAGGAGTCTTATTTGGGATCTGGAGAAAGAGGGAGAAACCAGCCCCAGACTGACTGTGGTGTCTGTGTGCTCTTAAGGGAAATTGCACTTTACTGTGTGTGTACTTGCCATCCTCCCAAGTGCACGTCCCCCATTGGTGATTGTGGTGAGAATTGACACTCCCTGATTACTGGGCCAGTGCAGGGGTATCACAGGGATGTTAAGTGGTGCACTGTGATATGATGGAGAAAGAGGTAGGGAAAGTTCCCTGCCTAATAAAAATTATATTAAACTGGTAAGTGTGAGACAGAGAGACAGACAGAGACCAAGGAGGTTTGGGGATCTAGCCTAGGACCTTTTTTCAGTATGAATGAAGAAAAACAGTTGTCAGACTTTGGAAAAAAACGTTAAATAAATAAATACAATAAATTGCAATTGAAAAATGGGGTTTTCGTTGTACTTCCATGAGTATATTAAGGTGGTACAAGTAACTGGAAAATGTATTTGAAAATCAGCAATGTGAATTAATGGAAGTTTTAATGAGGGTAAATAATAGACAGATGGAACGTTTGTTGGAAGGCATCACAAAACTGGATATTACCATTACTCCTGACCTTTTATTTATGACTCATGAGCAAAAATATTAGGGCATCTTTGAGACTGTTGATGCTATGTGTCATGAAGTAAAACTTCCAAAACACGAATAACACAAACCAGTAAACTTGACAATACCTGCAGCACTTCTCGACCGTCCAAAGAGTATGGTGTGTTAAAGATGTTGCAAAATTCAGTCACGTAAAAAATATCACCATAAAGCAGAACAAAGGGCTCCAATAGAGCGTATACACAATATTCAAGTGAATGTTCCACACGAGTAATATCCCAAATGAACAGCAATCTTTATTCTGGTAAAATGATTTAAAAACATGGAGTAAAGCGCTTTTTGTCCCGCTAAATAGCGGAACTTCTTCAGACTAACCAGAATACATTTTAAAAAACATTTAAATAGCCGGTTTGGCGCCAAAAAGAAGTGCCGTAACCAGGCAACTGTCAGCATTATCTAACAAGTAACAACAACAGCGTAACACTTGAATACTAATTAAATATACTGAACAATAGTTTCAACACTAATAGTCATTTAAAAAACCATGATGGTAACGCAGATATTGATGTGTTAAGTTCAATACATTCTATAATATAATGTATTATTAATGTAATCAAAAATATGAATGGCACCGGTGTCTGTACACCAATAAATCCAACATTAAAAATGGGTGTCATGTATTAAAAGGCATAACATAATATGCAATACACAAAAAATGCAATTCACAAAAAATATAAATGTATATATCTGTACGTGTGGGAACTGTAATACTCTAATAAATAATCATTTAGGTAATATCAAATTTTAACCCAAATATTTTAACACATATAAAGTTAAAATACACATAACCAAACCAGAAGAACAATTTTATACTATGAGTAATTCACCTTTGTAGACTCCTTAATTTCAATATGGGGTATATAGAACATGTCTCATTCAAACCTGGTAATACACAAGCATGGCAGCATAATTGCCAATATAATTCTAATACTTCTAATAAAACTTGCTCAGGACCATCTCTTTCATCTGAAACGACAGAATCAATTGCTTTAAATGAAAATGTATGATGGATATTTTCTGTAGCATGTTTAGCCAGCGCATTGTCTAATTTCTTCGTCCTAATAGCGTATAAATGCTCATAAACGCGCTCACGCAGTTTCCTATCGGTTTTGCCAATATAAAAGGCAGGGCGGAGATGGCACTGAGCAAGATAAATCATGCCTTTAGATTGGCAGTTAAATTTATGTTTTACTTTGTAGGACACTCCTCTGATGGTGAAAGATTCTCCTGTAGACATATGTGTACAATATTTGCACATGTTACACTGGAACATACCCTTTCTATTAAAAGATGGAAATGTATCAACATTATTTTGAAGTATTTGTTTCAAATTTCTACCTCTTTTCCAAATAATTTTGGGTTTAGATGGTAATTTATGGCCTATATCACGGTCTGTTTTAATCATGTTCCAGTTTTTATTCAAAATGAAGAAAATCAAATCACCATCAGAACTATATGGAGTAATAAAGCCCAGGCTAGTAGAAAGCAATTTGGTATTATGTAATTCTGTTGTATGGTGTGAATTCATACCCAGGATAGGTAAATAAATGCCGGAGTCTCTTTTATAAATAACTTCTTGAACTATAAACTCTAAAAATTGTTTGAGGTAACCCCTACTTAAAAACATACTTTGTAACAATTTACATTCATCATAAAAATCATCTATTCTTGAAGTCATACATGCCGCTCTCACTAGCTGTCCTTTGACAACAGACTTCTTTTGGTGTACTGGGTGATTGCTATGGTAATGTAGGAAAGTGTTGGAATAAGTTTCTTTCCTGTATATTTTTGCGTAAAAGGTCTGGTTGCCATAATCCTTACGTAGATCAACATCTAGGTAAGTAATTCTTTCCATGTTGAAGGTATACGTAAAATGTAAAAATTCAGTACTAGAATTTAAAAAGGACACCAATTCAGAAGCCATAATATCATCACCATCAATAAGGATGAAAATATCATCCAAAAAATGCGTGTAATATTTAATTTTGCTCATTTGGTAAGCATTCTTACCCAACACTTCCTGTTCCCAAAAGGCCATGACCAGGTTAGCAAAGCTTCCCCCACAGGGGGAGCCCATGGCTACACCAATCTTCTGAAGATAAATTCTCTCATTAGAATTATATTGGCAATTACGCTGCCATGCTTGTGTATTACCAGGTTTGAATGAGACATGTTCTATATACCCCATATTGAAATTAAGGAGTCTACGAAGGTGAATTACTCATAGTATAAAATTGTTTTTCTGGTTTGGTTATGTGTATTTTAACTTTATATGTGTTAAAATATTTGGGTTAAAATTTGATATTACCTAAATGATTATTTATTAGAGTATTACAGTTCCCACACGTACAGATATATACATTTATATTTTTTGTGAATTGCATTTTTTGTGTATTGCATATTATGTTATGCCTTTTAATACATGACATCCATTTTTAATGTTGGATTTATTGGTGTACAGACACCGGCGCCATTCATATTTTTGATTACATTAATAATACATTATATTATAGAATGTATTGAACTTAACGCATCAATATCTGCGTTACCATCATGGTTTTTTAAAATGACTATTAGTGTTGAAACTATTGTTCAGTATATTTAATAAGTATTCATGTGTTACGCTGTTGTTATTACTTGCTAGATAATGTTGACAGTTGCCTGGTTACGGCACTTCTTTTTGGCACCAAACCGGCTATTTAAATGTTTTTTAAAATGTATTCTGGTTAGTCTGAAGAAGTTCCGCTATTTAGCGGGACGAAAAGCGCTTTTTGTTCCGCTATTTAGCAGGACGAAAAGTGCTTTACTCCATGTTTTTAAATCATTTTACCAGAATAAAGATTGCTGTTCGTTTGGGATATTACTCGTGTGGAACATTCACTTGAATATTGTGTATACGCTCTATTGGAGCCCTTTGTTCTACTTTATGGTGATATTTTTTACGTGACTGAATTTTGCAACATCTTTAACACACCATACTCTTTGGACGGTTGAGAAGTGCTGCAGGTATTGTCAAGTTTAATGAATTAAAACTTCATAAAGGAAAATGGAATGGAACAAAAGGGATTATGAAACCAATAACGCATACCCTAGTCCACAATTTAAAAGAAAACTTTCAGTAGCAACCCCTGGGGACAATAATAAAAAACAAGTACAAGAGCAAAGTTTTGATAGCTCCCCTGAAATAAATAATGGGGAGGATGACAGAGAGGTCCCTTTGAGAAGATCATAATGTTTGAGAAACCAACAGAACAACAAAGTAATGGGATATTAGTCTCAGTATGGATCTTATCCAAATGTGAACAGAAAGGGCAAAGGTGGAGAACATGGAATATGAAGCAGAATGTTTGGAAATCATTTTAAATGATTTGGGTGATTTCAAAATTTATACTTATAGCCAAATTGTGTTTACATTGCAATGTACATTGTAATTTATTTGAAAGAGGTTCTAAAATCGTACCAGCAGCAACAGCTATTATTGCCAATGTTTTGATGAATTTGAAATTATTTGTTAGAAAACTTAATGTATCTGTTTTTTTCCAGTTAACAATGAAGAGATTCAATCAAATAGAGAAAAAAAATCTTAAAAAGAAAAAAGTTTTTGAAAACAAAAGTGTTAAAATGTAGATCTATTTTAAAACAAAAGAATGCAAATATATTGTATCATTTAAGTAATGAGGAAAAGGGTATTTTACAGGGCATATTTAAAAAGGGTCTATATCATAACATCGAAGTTCTCTAACATCGAATGTTATTATATCGAACCCTAAACACCGAAGTTTGAAAACATCGAACAGTCCGAATAGCGAATTTTTTCCTAGGTAAAAATTCACTATTCCGAGAAACATACACACAGCACAATCACACACAAAAAACAGCCATCCACACACATACACTTAAAATCCTACACCTAAACCTAAACTAAACTTTACATACACTACTAGCTATCCACTTACCTTAACCCGACCCTAACCCTAAGGTCCGTCACTATCGCACATTCACCTCACCCACGCCCTAACCCTAACTCACCTAACCCGCCCCCAACCCTAACCTACACACAACCGCACACTTACCTGACCCGTGCCCTAACACTAACATCCACACAACCGCACACTTACCTGACTTGTGCCCTAACCCTAACTCACCTAACCTGTCCCCTAACCCTAAACTACACACAATCACACACTTACCTGACCCGCGCCCTAACACTAACATCCACACAACTGCACACTTACCTGACCAACTCCCTAACCCTAACTCACCTAACCTGCCCCCTAACCCTAACCTACACACAATCACACACTTACCTGAACCTGACCCGTAACTCTCCAACATATCGAACACTGAAAACAGCGAAGCCACAGCAATGGCCCACTGAATTCTTTCCTGCACCTTCGCTGTTTTCAGCACTTGACATTACGGGTTCGATATTATAACATTCGATCTTTGTAAGATTTGATGTTATAATATAGACCCATTTAAAAACATAGGTATTAAATTTATGAAACTCATTAAAGAGGGGTGGCTTTTAGTAACTGGTGAGCTGGACTATGTAGCCAGGAGGAATTACATGCTTAATGAAAGAACATATATGGAAATGTCAACAAATAAACCTGACATTGCATATTCCAAGAAATATATAATACCGCAATATATGCTTATGCATGGGCTAATTTCTATACATGATTATAAATATTTGAGGGTGGACAACACCATTATTACTGAAATTTTGAGGATAAAAAAGATTCATAAGGATTTGAATAATCTGCTATTGAGGCTTATTGTTGATGTGTGTGGATCCAAAGCCTCCCCTATAGCTAAGTATATTGACAAAATAATTGAAATATGTATATCAATATTTCCCACAAATGTTGAACTATTCATGGGATTTTTTGGGAGGCATTACTAATGAGTTATAAAATGAGAAAAAAATGTGTTATTATTGACGTGTGGAATTTATTTTATGTTATGCACCATGATAGATATCCATAATGGTTTAGGGAAACTTTGGCAAGAGATGGGGCAATTTATGATAAAGAAATAAATATTTTGTGTACCTTGAGTGAGACAATATTAGAAAATAATTACGTATTTTTTGACAAGGAATATTTTCATAAAGAAACAGGTGATGCCATGGAAGTGGCATCTGCCTGATTTTTGTAAATATTTTGTCATACTGGGAAAATTGTCCTGAAATCTAGACATAAAAGGTGTTGGAATTATTATGGGAGATTTTTGGATGATGTGTGTATCTTTTGGGTTGATACCATAGATAAGTTGAAAAAATTAATTGATTATATAATTGGTAATTTTTTACACTTTACATAAATTTCTCATATGATAAGCTATGATTTTTGGATGTTGAAATTGCAAAGGATAAAAGATGGGGTCATAAATTTAACACTACGTTATTCCAATTCATTGTTGCATTTTTCTAGTTGGCATCCTTACAGACAGAAAAAGGTCAGATAGTCTGTATAGCTCAGATGTCAGGCATGGTGGTGCAGTGGTTTGCATTGTCACCTCACAGCAAGAAGCTGTCCGGTTCAATTCTATGCAGAGTCTGTATGTCCTCCCTGCGGTCAACTAAACTTTAAAAAGACATGCAGGTAGGTCTGTGTGTGTGTGTGTGTGTGTGTGTGTGTGTGTGTGTGTGTGTGTGTGTGTGTGTGTGTGTGCCTTTTCTGAAGGTTGGGTGCTGGGCTGGCAACTCGACACCATAAAATCTACTGCCAATCATAAGCAGACCAGTGATCCACTGTGACAACCCCTAACCAGGAAAAGCCAAAAGACTTTTAGTCTGAATAGCTCAGATGTATCAGAAGACAGTGTTTTTAAACTGGAAATGATAAAATGAAAAGAGATATTGAGTAGGAGGGAGTATCATAGGGGATTATTAGAACAAATATATAAAGAGGTAGTGAAAAAGAGGGAACATTTGGTTTATGTTCCCCTTTCAGGAAAAGATAAAGGTACTTTAAATAACTGGGGTAGTAACAATGGAACAAACCAAATAACTTTTGGGAAATGCATGGTTCTAACATATAATTTGGATAGTCACAAAATTAAAAAGGGTATAATTAGAAACTGGGATATATTGATAAGTGGAGGGGATGTGTGTAAGAGTTTAAGTACTAACTTGAAGTTTATTAATAAGACAGGGAAGAATGTTTAACTTAAACAATATTTGGAGAAGAACCACAAAAATGAAAATATTTGAAAAAGATCCAAATTTACCTATACGTGTGATATGTGCAAACAAGGTCCCTGTATTCTTGAAAGTGACAAAATAGAAATTATATGACTAGCTATGTTATTGTAAATAGGTTCTTACATGATGATTTATAATATGTACAGAATGTTTTAAAGACTTGACGAGTGTCCTTTTTATATTTCTAACTTGAGAAGAAAGATTTTAAAGGCAAACTGTCTCAGATTCAGCTGATCTGCAGATGATGTCATCTGAATGTTGACTATTGCTATGTGTTACTGTTAGAAGCTGAAAGTCAGGAAGGAACTTTAGTAAACAGTAGTTGGTTGATTTTTAAAATATGAAATGAAAATTAGAACTGGAACAGTTGTGACAGTTAGGCTAGTCTATAAAAGAGCCTGCTAAAGACAGTTAACAATCAGTAGTCAGTTACAGTTGTCAGTTACAGCCAGTTAACAGCCAGTTGTGAGTTGTTCACAGATGTACTGTGCAGTGGATGCCCAAAAGGAGTCAACAATAACTGTAAGCCTGCCTTTGCTCTGTTGTAATAAATTAGCTTAGATCAGGGACACTGTTCCTTAATCAGATAGGAAATTATAACTAATCAGTTAGCTCAGTTAGAGTTTTTCTAAATATTGGATTTCTATCCTTCAGTATTGATTTCATTTTCCTGGTGATTGAGTTATGTTTGTTTATTGGAAATTACTGTTTTATATTTTTAATCATTTTGTTCATTATTAAAAATTGGTGGCTGGTCAATCAGTGTTTTCTTTAGTGATTCCAGAGTGCTTATACTTTCCTTGATAACTTCCCAGGCCACTCCAAAAGCATGGCTGCTTTAGGTCATTTGCTATCATTTGTTTTACTATTTATTTTTATAATTAGACATGCCTTTAAAAGGGCATGAAGGCTCTCTGATTGGTGGCAGCATGTTACTGTATTATTTTGGGGAAGAGGCACAGCTGGAAATCTGTATCAGGCTTTCCCAGAAGTGAATGTGTTAGATTTAAATTTACTTTGAGTGTTGGTGTATCAGAGGTCTTAAACTGGGACATATTGCTCTGAAGTGTGTAATAAGGAGTTACATTAGGGGTGAATGGAAATATACAGTCAGGTCCCAGGTTATAGACCATGTTCCTGTTGTGCTCTTAGGGGAAAATTGTGAAGTATTACTCTTGTTTAAGTGACAGTCTCACACTGGAGTCAGTAGTGAGGATTGAAGCTCCTTAGTTACTGACCTAGAATAGTAAGGGACGTCACATTATTGTTGGCAGTCCAGTGGGATATTTTCCAGATGTCACAACTGCTATGAATGAAATGTTTCCAAAATAAATATTTTAGGCCTGCTGAACTAATAGGCTCAAGTGAAGGTAAAGTAAATTGTTCTGTCACACAGTTCACATTCCAGGGAGAAGAAGCACTGTTTTAAATGTCTTAAATGAGACTTCCCCTTTAATAATGTTTTTACAACATCAAAAGTCATAGGGGGGATGCATAGGTATACAGACATAGATGACATACAGACCAACATTTACAGAGGACTAGGTCAGACCAGCATTAAATACAGCAGCAAAGCATTGCAAAATATATGAAACTCACCTTGATACTGACATACACCTTGATTGTTCAGTTGCTCTATAGTTTTGCCTACAAACTCAACACCTATATTAGGCCACTAAAGAACTTGTCACCTATGAGTTTAGAATCATGGACTCTATTTTCTAAACAATCATTTAGTCCTTTTCTAAAAGTATAAATTCTGTATAGTTAGGTAACAACAGGAGTTTTGTTTAATTCTAAAAAGCATGTTTCAGTTACCAAGATAAGGTCATAATGCTTTTTTAAAATTCTTGCTTCTAATACTGCAAAAATTTTTATTTAAACTTCTAGCAATGCTAATGAAGTAATTCAATTAATTTGTACTGTTTACCATTTGGGATTGTCTCCTTTGTTCTATCATAAAAAAATCATTTCCATCTTAGTTTTCTTTCCTAATGAAAACATATTACATTTTTAATCTAAATGGAGGCCGTCCCTTCCAAAATGTGTAGTTTTATCAATGGTTTAGTTGTTTTATCAATGATTTCTTCCCAAATAAATAATGCTTTAGTCCCTCTACACAAAGTTTCTTTTCAGATTAGGTTACTGAACTCCATTGCAATATTTACCCAATGTTTGTTGAACATGGGTGACTGAATAACATCTCATATGACAAGGCTGAAACCATCTATTGCACTAAGTTTCATAATTTCATTTACTGTTATTAAAACTGGGGACATTTGTTCTGCCCACATCACTTATTCCACCAATTATAATGAGTTTGTCACGGGGCCTTTTACCAGAGAATTTTTTTCCAGAGTAATTAATATATCAATATTTACCCAATGTTTGTTGAACATGGGTGACTGAATAACATCTCATATGACAAGGCTGAAACCATCTATTGCACTAAGTTTCATAATTTAATTTACTGTTATTAAAACTGGGGACATTTGTTCTGCCCACATCACTTATTCCACCAATTATAATGAGTTTGTCACGGGGCCTTTTACCAGAGAATTTTTTTCCAGAGTAATTAATATATCTTGTATCCTACATTCAGGTAAACTAGTGATGCTATTATTTTCTCTGATTATCCTTGGCAGCATATTTTTAATTATAACCGAGTTATCAATCGATGAACTATCCAAGAGCATAGAATATTCAGTAATCCCATATTCCTTATCCTGCACAACCTTAAGACTGATTTCTCAGAAGTTGCCTGTTCTTTATCAGGTAAAGTATCCCTTACAAGTTTATCTCCTTTTTCTTTCCCAGCCACCTCTTGGAATTCAAGTTCTGGGTCAACATAATCTCTTTTGACAAGAAAGAGAAAATCTGCCTCATCTAGCTAACGATGATTTTCTGGTGACAGGCCTTTCAGCTTTGCTTGTAAAGGAGAAAGCCATTAGATAAAGGAGGTAACTGTTTCATATCAATCTGAGATCTTCATGCTTGAGTGCTGCACTCTACCCACTACTGGGTCAAAAGTTTGCTGTGAAGGGTTAGTCACTGGCTGAAAAATAACACATTTTACAAGAGTGAACCATGGTTATCTTATGTAACAAAGTGGTATATGACTAACATCTCTTTTGCTGTCCCAACTTTTAACAATAGCTTCACAATTGAAGCATTGGGTGGGAGGGTGCATACAACAGGCCATTGCACCTTCTGGAGGAAACCACAATTCCCACAAACACATTGCTGTAGAATACATGGAGTTAAATGGAAGAAACCAGTGATTTAGATAAGAGGCAAGCATGTCCACTCTTGGACAACTCAACTTTTCCTTATTATGGCAAAGTCTGTTTATATAGCTTCCACCTATGAATGATGAAAATTTCTCTGCTTTGTGTGTCTATCGGACTGTTTTTGCTGAAATTAGATGTATATGACCTAAAGCAACAAGTCTATATGAACTGCTTGTTCCTAAATTATTAGAATCAGTTTGCATAGGAGATGAGAACGGATGCTTCCTTGCTTTTTGATATGGCACCTCACTGCTGCATCTGTCACTATCTGAAGTGTTCCTAGTTTTAAAGCTGCTCTTAATGCTATCAAGATCAGTTGGATAACTAGCACCTTTTTATAATTAATGTACTGTTCCCTCTGAGATGGAACTCCATGACCCTGAACTTTCAGATACTGTAAGCTTGCTGCCATACAAAAACAATATCCAGCGAGAGTGTACTCTGCATCTGACCTTGATCAGATTTGGTTTAGCACTATCTGGTTGCTCTACCACTGGAAGTCCCTGATAAGGGTAGAATTATTTGTAGGGTTTGCTGCAAAAACTCAGTTCTTATGCCATATGTTTCTAAGATACCAGTGAACTTTTTGCACACATTACCAGCTGCACCCTGGCTGGAAGTAGGTTTGTAGTGCAGGATGTTGCAAACAGGATCTTACTCAATAATATCTTTGTCCTATTAGGAGACAAGGTTGATTTCTTTCTTTATTGAGAGAGGCAATTAGCTTTGAAAGGAGTTTAAGAGACTCTTGTGAAAAGCAAAACATATTATCTGAAGGAAGAAGGCAATCATCCAGGTGAGGGCTGATCTGAAATCCCACAAATATGAGACGGGGAAACCCTAAAACAAGGCCCTTAATAAATATTGTAGCTGTAGCATGGAGATCAAAGGTAAGAAGGTGAATAGGTAAGTCCCTCGTAAAATCTGAGAAATGGTGAGTTTTGTGTATGAGGTTGTCTAAGTAGCTGCCCTGCATGCCCATCACTACTCCACAGGCATCCCGCATCAAAGCAAAGTAGTATTTGTAGTCTCAGCATCTTAAATTCTTTTTGCAATGAACTGGTTTAAATTCAAAAAATAAAGAATAAGTCTTCACTGACCATGCTTTCTTGTTGCTAGATCTATCTTAATTAAAACCCATTTCCCTGCTTTGGTGGTGGTAATAATACTATTGCCCTGTAGCTCTTTTACTAAAGGCAGATGTAAATGGATATGGATCCTGGAACTTGATTTAAACAAAAGGAAACGGTATACTATCACCTATATGGGTCTATATCATTTTGTTGAAAACACAGACCATTGAATCCCTAATTATCAAACTCAAAACATTGAAAGCTAAATTCAGCAAATGATCACTTCCATGAATTTTTTCCCCAGGGAAACTAACTAGTTGGCCATCATTAGGAATCTGCCCTTTTCCCTACTGTAGTGCGATCTTGCAGTTGGTATATTTAGTTAGGGGGGTTGTGGGAGTGCAGTCCCCCACTTGGGTGGGTTTAATATTATGTGCTTCTTGTGACAGTTGGTTGGGTTGGTCAACTAGTTAGTTTTCCAGGGACAAAATTCATGGAAGTGATCATCCACTGAATTTAGCTTTCGATTTATTGAGTTCGAAAAATAGGGATTTGATGGTTTGTGTTTTCGACAAAATGATATAGACCCACTATATTGACAGTACATGTCTGACCCAGTTGTTTGTTGCTACTTCATATCAGTGACTTGTACACTGGGTAAAATGTCCTGCTAGAAAGAACATGTGTGTGGAGAAAGGCTGGAACAGATGATGGGGAAGACATTACTTATTATAGCCAAAGGACCTTTCTTTCTGTGTGCATTCCTGTTGCTGATGTTATTGTTGTTGTGACTTAATCCTCCATGCACCTTGCTTGTTCTGTAGCTGTCTACCATGTAGAAGCACGGGTATCAGGCATCCTTTCTACTGGAATAGTATTCAATATAGGAATGTCTGTTGGTCTCATCAGCATCCAGTCCCTGGGCATCACAAACCCAACGGCCAAAATGTTATCCAGCTAAGGAGCATTATAAACAAAGGAAGACTCTGAAATATATATAAGGAGTTTACCAGCCTCATATTACATACTACCTACATAAAAAACAGTGTCTAAAGTAGGAAACATCATTTTGTAATTAGGAAAGTTCCATATGATATGTCCCATTGACCATAATTGTTGGTATTGTAGCAAATTTGTCTCTGCTGCTACCCTTTACTTACTCCCCTGATGAAGCAGTGAGGCAGTTGGGAGAAAAGGAGAAAAGGAGAAGACATTAGCTGTAGAAAGGGGGGAATCAGTGATAACACCAACAGCTGGAGGAAAAGAAGACTCACTTGGAATAATAGACCTCAGCATCTGATGTCTGCTCTATTATTATTATAATTATTATTACTTGAATTTGTAACTAGAAGTCTTCCATATGCCCTTTGTTTAATTTTTCTTGTAAATATGTTTTTCCTTTCCAAACTGCAACAGAAGCAAGAGTTGAATCATTTAATGTTTTGTGCTTTAAGCAAACAGATTTTTTTGTCCTTTCACTAGAAGTTTTTTTTGAACAGCTTTCACAGTTGTCAGAGTTATGATAATTTCCTATATAAAACACTGCAAAATATTATAAATGGATCTCTTTCAAAGGAGTCAGATAACCAGAAGAGCATCTGTTCATAATTCTTCTTTAAGATGCCATTAGCAAAATATATAAAGAGAAATAAAGCAAATTTTGTACGTGGCACCATCAAGACTGAAGCCTAGGAGAAACTGGCAAACTAGTGAAACACAGTGAAGTGGCTATTTACTCAGTGCAGTAAAAAAGTGCCAAGGTGAATACATAGGGAAATCTTTTTTATAGCTTAGCTTCCTGTAAACCGCTGTAGGACTTTCACCACAGTCACTGATAGGAAAGCATGACTGCTGAAAAGATTATGCTGGCAAATGGACAGCTACTGCTAGTAATATCTATACATTTGTGTAATTCTTGCTGCAATAATTTTTATTTGTTGCTATATTTAGACTTTGTTGATTGGCTTAGTCCCACTAGGCCAGTAGCCTCTTTTTTAGGGGAGACCCAATGGTATTCATACTAACTAAGGGAAATTTAGCCAGAGCAAGAGAGATCTTCCCCTACTCCTTGGAGGACTCTTTGTGAGGTGATCACTAGGTGGCACCATAGGACTATTACCAGTGATCACTGAAGCTAAATGGAGGCTGTATGTGAAGATGAGCTGGAGAAGGAGAAAAGAGAACCTGTAATTCAGAAGGTGAAAGAGTCTGTTTTACAAAAAAATTATATAATAAGTAGAACCAGAAGAATTGCAAGCCATGCAGTAGAGTGTAGTAATGGTCAAAATGTTTTGCAGTGAAGAGATTACAGAAAGACAGAAGGATACTCTAAATGATGGTATGGATACAGAGGGGACATGTCTGGCAAGTGGAGTAACTGGTTTTAAGGCTATACACTCTATGTTGGGCTGCAATGAGATGAAACACAGAGCAGTAAGAGAGTGACTGACAGCAGTGTTTAGGGAGTAAAAACATATGCAGCAAAAGTAACAGGTCCCAGTGAAGACTACAGAAAGAAAAAGGATGTGTAGGTACAGTAGATACCCAACTGGAGCTGTTGTAAGCTGTAGGAAAATGATTGCTGTATGAGTGAAAACAAAGTATGAACAGCAAATAAGCAGGTACTATGCTTTAGACAATGCTTTTGTGTCCTGAAGATTCAGTTTGTCTGATAACAGGGCATAATACATTTGTACAGGAGACATTTGCATCAGCAGAAAAAAATTGTTAATGGACATGAAAATAGAAATAACATACCTCCTTGGCAGGACTATATTTATCAAAATTTAATTATACAGTTAGAAAGAAAACTGTTGTTTCAATTTAGAACACCAGATTTAGAGGAAAATGAATTAAAAATGTTTTCTAAGCTTATATCAGTGTATGCATGATATTAAAAATATTGATGGATGACAGAAGAGTATGTACTGTGGGATGGAAAGTTTATGTAACTTTAAAAACAGAAAATAGCAATCTGCAGCACGGGCCTAATGTGATTAAGTGGGAAAAAAGGGATTGTTAAGTACTGGGGAGAGCCAAAAACATGTTTTTCTGTGGGGAGGAATCACATTTAGTCTAGGATTGTACAAAAATAAGGTGTGGGCAGTGTGGAGAGTTTGAACATTCCAGACAAAAAAAAAACATAAACCATGTTGTAGGAAATGTGGAAGTGAAGAGCATTTTTGGCTTGGTTGTCCATCAAATAATGAAGAATGTCAAAGTGAGAAAAATGAGCGGAAGAACATATTTATATGCAAGAAAGTATTGGGAAACAATGATAAAAGGATGGGGGGGGCAGGGTGAGGAAATACAAAGTAAAAATACAGAAAAAGATGCACTAGATGAAGTCCAGAAACTAATAGATGAAAACTAAACACATATAGAGATGGAAAACAGGTTCTGCATATTAAAATAGATGAAAAAAATAAGGAAGTTCGATTTGGGAAAGGGTGAGGAGAAGAAAAAGTAGGCCAAAAGATGAAGTGAAGAAAATGCAAAAAGGGAATAGATTAATACAAGTTCAGAATAACTGAATATAAATGGCATGAAAAGTGATTTTAGAAGAATGATGGTGTTTGAATGGTGTAAAAAAGCAGATGCAGAAATAATTTGTTTACTCAATAAAATATATACAGATAAAAGGAAAAGTGGAGAATTTGAGATGATGTGGACTATAAGGAGTGATACACATTCAGGTATTGCAGCATTACTAAAAAGTGAAGAAATTATGAGATTGTAAATATGTCTGTTACGGTGGTGGGAGACTTTAACTGTAGTTTAAGAAAGGACAAAGGAAAAATACCACAATTTGTATACATGTTGAGGAAGGTTATAAAGAATTGTAGGTTAAGAATAGGTCAAGGGAGGGAATATGCTTATAAGAGGGGGTTGCTTAAAACAGAGGTTGATTATATACTTTCTACAGATGGCATGAAAGAAATAAAAGATGGAATTAATGAAGCAAAGTTTTGCGATCACAGAGATATATGAGCAATAACAGATGAAATGAAAATATAATCAAAGAAGGGAAAGGGTTAAAAATTATGACATGAATTGCAAGAAAGAAGTGCCTTAAAAAGAAAGATTGCAACTATGGAAAGATCATATGACAATGAAGCCATTTTATGGCAGTTTAAAAAATATAAACAAGAGGAAGTTATGGATACAGCTGAAGGGCATGTATAGAATATGTATGAGAAAGGGAATGTAACAGGAGTGTATGGAAAGTAAAGAAAATAAAACACAAAGTAGTGGAAGAAATGGACAAAAAATAATTAACAGGAAAGAGTTAGATGATGCTATTAAGGAAGGTAAAAAATAATCAGCACAAGGTCCTGATGAATTAGAATAGTTTTATTAAAATGTCAAATAATTAAAATGATGTTTTCTGGAAACATTGAATGAATTAATGAATGAATGAATGAATGAATGAATGAATGAATGAATGGATGTGTGGCTGGATGGATGGATGGATGGATGAAGGTATAAAATAATAAGAAATTTGTAAGGAGGTTATAAAAATTAAATGGAAAAAGGAGGAAAGGGAAGAAATACAAAACTGAAGAGCTACTACCTTGGGAAATACTGGCTATAAAATATAAAAATCATTCAGAAAGCAATGATGGATGCATGAAAGAACCAGGTGAAAGGGTGTATGGGGTTAAATGGAAACGAGTAAATGAAATGCTAATGATGGTTAAAGAAGTGGTTGAGTGTATAGACAAGGGGATGAAGAAGGAAAAGTAGTAGCATGTGATCTGGCTAAGGCATTTGATAATATTGATCATGGGGAAATGTTGAATATTTCAAAAGAATGTGAGGCAGTAGAAAAGCATAAGAAAGATAATGAGGACAGTTATGGAAATGTCTGTGTGTCTGTAATGTGAATGAATGTCTGTAATGTGAATAAATGTCTGTAATGTGAATGAATGGGTAGGAAAATAATAAGACAGGAAAGAGGAGTGAAGCAGGGTTGTCCATTGAGCATATGGTTGTTTGTAATGGTAATGAATGCAGTTATGTAAGCATGTAGATCAAGGCTAGGGGATGGTAGATAGGAAGTTATGGAAGGGATACATTTATCATTAATGTTAAACTATGCCGATGATTTGGTTTTAGTAGCCAAGAACAAACACTGGATGAAAGAGATTATTTATGGAACAGAACAAATTTTGGGTACAGTAGGACTGCAGTTAAGTCAGAAAGTAAGGCGTTTGAAGATGTGGTAAGAATGGCAATAATTTATTTTGCCAAAAGTGAAATTGATATTCTAGGGGTTAAGTCTGCAAGGAAACAAGTAATAAAAATGCAGAGAAGTTAAAAAAAAAATAAAGTTGAGGATTGGTGGAAGGTGTTTCCGTTGTTCCTAAGAGACAAAGATATATATATTAAATACATACATTTTAGGAACATTAGCATATTTAGGTGGTGTATACATGTTTCCAAAGAATTGTTGAGTATCTTTGTGTGTGTGTGTGTGTGTGTGTGTGTGTGTGTGTGTGTGTGTGTGTGTGTGTGTGTGTGAGACAATGTCAAATTCAATAAAAAGAGGGATAGTTTACAATGCAAAAGAAAAGGGGTGGCTTGAATTTAATAAATTCAGCTGTTTTCTTAATGTCAATAAATTTGTTTGGGGTGTTAAAAGTGTAAGAAAAAATATAAAAGCACATGGATGGGTAGTACTAAGAAAAGGAAAAGAAAAACAAAAGGTTAGGAAGAAAGGGAATGTAAGTAAAGATATGGAAAAAATAAAATAAATGAGGTAGAGGTGGAAAGAAAGAACTGTACACAAATAATGAAAGAGAACTATTATATAGATCTTTGGGGACAATGGGGGTGAATACAAGAAAGTAATAAGGAAAAGGCAGAAAGATTCAATTCTGGTTTTGAAGTCAGTGATTTTCTGTGGCATTTATTATTGGATAAACTGCCAGTGAAAAGGAATTTGAAATATAAAATGATACAAGAAAGAATGTCTAATAACTATAATACTGAAAAGGCATCAGAATATTGTTTTTTTAATTGTTAGAAATAAACAAGTTTTTTGGACATTAGTCAATGATGTTTATGACTGGATAGTATTTAAAAACAGTGACCCAAATATGGTGCTATATGGGAAATATAAGGTTGGGAGTTAAAAATTTTGAAAAAATAAATAGAATTGTATTTGTTGCTGCTTGGTGTATAGAAAAGAAAAAGTGAAGAGTAGCTGTATAACAAAAGAAAAGATGATCAGAAAGTAATATGTGATATAAAGAAATAGTCATGGGGAAAAGGGTGGGGGAATGAAATTGATTTTACTTGTATTAAGGAAAATAAATATGTAAAGTGTTTTATTAAGATGCATAAAATGTGATGTAAAGTGTAAATATAATGAATGTGTAAATAATGAAAGAAAGACAAAAAGTGTTAATATAATAAAGCTACCCCTACTTTTTTCAATAAGTTCCATGGGATCTTTTATATCTACCTGACAGACCCAGACAGATGGGGCCTTGTTTTCATGTATCTCTATTATGGACTCTTTGACAAAAGTCAGACAACTTTTTGTGGTGTAAAAATAAGCTCTAAAAGTGCTGCCAAATACTATAATTCTTTAAATGCTTCTCCTATGTGTCACAGATGAACATACTTCTAAATTCAGGTTAGCATTTTACAACTTTCACCAATGGCACTTTAGTGCCAATTTCTCAGAGTTAAAGTAGGAAAAATTCCCCATATAGTACTTAAAGAGTTAAGACAGTGACTAGGTTATCTACAAGAAAAGTGTACACAATGCCTTCATTGTATTTTTCTATCATCTAGTAACACCAACAAGAAATATGAACTACGCTCTAAGCAATGCACCTGATAATATGTTACTACTTGGGTTAGTATTAGGCTAACTGCCCTTATGAGCAAGTTTAAGCCTTGCCAATTATCCCACGTGAGAATCAAACCCTGCATCTTGTGTCTGTAAGGTAAACACCTTAACCGTTATGCCAACCTCATAGACACATTTCTGTCTGTATAATGGCAGTTTATTGAAATGAGACAGAAATCTCAATTTGAACCCTTGTAAATAAAACAAATCTATAAACTTTGTTAAAAGCAGAATTTAGTGTCATTTTAACTTTTAAATATCTTGATTGCATATTTTCACTTCTGAGTGCATTTGTCAGTCAGGCTGGTTTGGGGATTTTGTCCTTGTCTTGGTTTCTTCTGATTTTTCATTCAGACACTTTCTTGGTGGCCAGCTTCTTCTTTGATGAACTTATGATGAACATCTTTCAGTACAGTATTTACCTATAGTCAAATGATGTATCTAGTGATATTTTTGCAATTACAACCATCAAATGGAAAAATGTGAACAGAACAAAAGGGAGCAGAAACAAAAAACAGGAGACAAATACAAAAACTAAAAATCCACTGAAAAGAATGCCTATGTATATAGAAATGTAATACAAGTGGTTTAAAAGAAAACAGAAAAGAATACAGGATACGTGTTAAAGCAGGGCACTAATAAAGTGAATTGCACTCAGCAGATCTATATGTATTGATAATATTAGTTAATTAGTTAACAGGTGCCTTGTCCTTATTAGCATATATAATTGTATCTAAACATGCTTAATACTCCAGCTGTTAACCACAATATTAACCTTTTCTGCCCTACTGAGTTCCTTCCTTCACTTCCATTTCTTTGAAATTCTAATCACTAATTACAAGAGCTGCTCTCTGTTTGGCAAACCTACTAATACCTTCTCTTCACATGCTCAGTGTTCATCATCTACTAAAGGTAGAAGTATATTTTATACTGCAATAGTTTCCTTTATTTTATATGAATGTAATCTAATTAGCAAATGTATGCATAACTGTTATGTATTACTTAACGTCTGTTCATGTAAATTACTGAATATCTGTTTAAAAATGTTTAAAACACATTGAAGCTTTTCTCCCGGTGCCTCAGCTGAAATTTTTTCCTACACCCAGTCAGACATTCCCAATAACCCAAAGCAAAGTAACAAATAGAAATAAATAAAATATCTTATTTCAGTTAACACGTGGAACACTAGGATATCTGGGGGTGATGAGAAAATGTTTCTGTTAACTGCTATCCAATGAGTAGGAAGGCTCTACATGCCCTGACTTCTGATTAATGTGTTCAGTCATCTGAAAGCACTTCCTTTATTTGCTGCACAGCAAGCCTACATTAATTAATTGATCATCAGTTAATAAACTGTACATGACATTATTTTTGTTTTCCCTTTAAGTGCACAAGAGACATTTCATATTCCGTACTGCATTAGACAGCATCCTTCAAAATGTCTCCTTCATGCAAGACTGAGAATTCCTCTTCCATCATGAATTTAACATTTCATGTAGCTACATCCAATGTTCTGACTGCTGGACCATAGTTGAATATATAAAATGCAGTGCACACTGCAGTAGTATAAAGTATTGCACAAAGCACTACCGATGAGGATTAATACAGAACAAAATGTTCTCACTCAGACTTGAAGACGTCAAACCTACCCCTCCCCCCCTTAAAACAAAGCAAAAAATAATAGAAACCATTAAATCTTAGCAGTCATTGGATATAATGGCTGAAGGTAAAATAATACAACAGTAGCAATGTTTCTTTTTTTTCCTTTTCTTTTTGTAATGTTTAGGCATGAATAACAAGAGGCTTGGACTGAATTTAACAGTACAGCTGATGACAAGGTTATGTATACCAGAAGTTATAAAAGTGACCACATTCCACATAACTCAGCCTAAATCATGGTTCTTAGTCCTCTGCCAACATTTAGACATTTCATTTAATTGACTGTTTCATATTAGTATGCTGGGGTATCAGAGGAACGTCTTGCATAATGACTTTGTAGACTCCTATGGTGTGCAGATTTAAGGAAGAATATAAGTAGCAGAGCACTTTACATGTACTAAAACAACCATCATACTTTTCCACCCATGCTGTTTTGCTGAAAACTGAAATCCCTCTTCTTGTCTCTTACTCACTTGCATTTCGGTTTTGTTTCGTCATTCACTACCACTTCATTATTACATTGTTATTAATTACTTGACGTTCAGTGTTAACTCCTTTTGTAGGAAAGAAAATTACACCAAGCTCAACAACAAAACAATCAGAGACTCGGGTCACTTTTTGTTGTTTCCTGAGTTATTACTTTACTAGCATGGTATGTGAGCAGCCCAGTTCTGCCTCTGGTGTTTTCGTAGACCAGTTGCCACTGCTCTACAAATACAATTCCCCTGGCAATCTCTGACTTCTAAACTTGATGAAAACATTCAAGAAGGTGCCTGTCTGTTTTATTGTCATTATTAGATGTGCATGGCTAACCTGAAATGAAGTCTATAGACATTGTGCCCATGCACTGTGGGAAAATATCTCTCATGGTAACTCTTCGGTATCAGCACACACTATTTCATTTCACATTTACACTAGAGCAGTGACCACTTACAGGAGGTTTTCCATCTTGGTGTGGGATATCATGTAGTACTCTGCAATACCCCTCCCATCTCTCTCTTTTGGGTTTTATTTTTGGCTTTTTTTATTCCTGAAAAACTACATTTATACCCCCAAATACAAAGATTCACAAGTAAGACCCTATATTTTCTTAAGTTCCACATTTTATGGTGAGTAGTATAATAAGCCATCATGGGGATATATATTGTGATGCATGTGCCCTGGCCTAGCAGTCAAGAAGCCTCATTCCTTACCACTAACACCAGAGAGGGCCTCTCATATGAGAGGAAAGGATAACAAATATACACAGTAAAGTGCAATTTCCCTTAAGAGCACACAGAGATCACAGTCAGTCTGGGGCAGGTCCCTCCCTTGCTCTCCAGGTCCCCAATAAGACACCCCACTGGCAGAGCTACAGGGTCCAGATCTTAGCCTAATGTGCAATCTAAAACCTCAAGCACCCTCTCTGTCCAACCAGTGCTTCATGTCCCTGCCCAAGTAGCTCACACACACAAACACACACACACACACACACACACACACACACACACACACACACACACACACACACACACACACACATGCACTTTGAGAAGAGGTTATACATCCACACAGACACTCCTGGGGAAGGCTGGCACAGTTTCTCCAGCTGTGCCCTTTTCTCCCAGACTATGCAGTAGTTCCACTTGCTACCACCCAGCTAATATTTGCCAGCTACTCAAAGGCCCTTAAAAGGGTGTCCAATTATTACTGTGCAATATTATTATCCAATTGTTAAGTGTGACTAAACAGTCAAAGCTTATTAGAGTGGCTTTGTACAGTTTTACCAAAGGCATGCAAGTACTCTTAAGAGCTTAAATTATCCTACACAAACCAGCCACAGTTAAAAGTTTTTTAAATATTTAATAATAAATAATTAAAACCACAAGACAATACTTTCTACTACACAGACAGTGCTAGTCAAGAGTTCAGAGATCACACAGAAATACTTAAAATAAATCAGTAGTACAGTTCTGACATCACAGAAAAACACAGTCTAATCTTTCTAATTTTAGCTATTTCTACAAGAAAACAAACTTCTAAAATAACTTACTTACATAGAGAGCATAAGGCAGTGCTGAGTTGGATGTTCAAGACAAAAATGCTTAATAATCTCTGGTTCTCACTGTCTAAATTGAAACTGCAGTTCTGATAAAACATTGCATCATTTCACACTTTCCTGGTGTTCTCAAGCTGACAGAAACTGCATTTACATTCTTTTACACTTAGAGAGCAATAAAGGACATTCCATATGTAAATTCTGGTCATTAACTTTTGCCTTAAAACAATAGTCAGGAACCCTTCATCTAGCCGGACTGGAGCCGACTTTAGATCAAAGGGTCACAACATGCTTTTACTGGGTCAGTAGAGAGCACTGTTGCCACATTTTTGTAACAGCATTTTTTTCACTGAAGACAACAAGCCTGTGATTCACAGATTCACATTCATATTTACAAATGATAGAATTATGTATACAATTCTATCTGGCTAGGCTGGCAGTCTTCACCCATCTCTACCAGTCTTCACATATATATCCAGTATTCAATTACAATATGAGGCAAGCTTGCAAGACACACACACACACACACACACACACACACACACACACACACACACACACACCTGTTCTGCTTGCCATTTCTAATATCATCGTCAACTACACAAAAACAAGCATCTTCTACATAATAGTGAGCCTAAGAATCTGCACTAACTTATTAGGTTATAAATCACTTCCATTGCTACCTACTGTTTCTCATAGATCACAAATACCTCTCAACAGTACTAATTAGCTAGCTTTCTTGAACACTGCGCCTGCGACCTGGCTTCCATTTGAGACTTTAAAACCTGCAAGGGTCTTTCTATCATTATGACTGGAAAAAATATCACAGGTATTCTGGTAGGCTCCATATTCTCCTTGTCCACTGGGTGTCACATAAATAATTATAGTCCCACCAGTATCAGTGCAGACTACCAGGTTATACATCTATGGTCTGAGCAAATCCAGACGTAACTCTAAGTCCAGGTAAGTACCCCATATAAGTAATCTCTATAAAGAATAATTTTTAATCATCATTAACTAATATTTAATTATTTCATCTGAAGACATGTTGATAGGACTGAAACTGATATTTCTTATAATCTCCACTAGAATCTCTTACTTTAAGGTTTCTTCACAGATGTTATAACATAACAACAGCTCATCCTCCTGATAGTTGTGAACCAGCTTTGTTATTAAATTATCCCTATAGCCATGTGAGTTGCTTCTGTACTTGTCCAGCTGCTTATTACACCATCCCATCTGTAGTGTCTGGCTCTTCCATCTTTCTCATTTTCTGTTGTGTACTTTGTAGTTGGTATAGTTCAAACCTGTGTTACTCTGCTCTGTGCAAAGCCACTGTCTAGCATGTAACTTTATATTCATGTTACGTAAGTACTAGATCAAGCATAGGTATTTATGTATTTATTCATTTATGTATTTACTGTTTGTTCACTGTGTAATTAGGGTTGTCCATTCATCCTTTCTAGCCATGACCCAAGCTCAAAAAGTAAAAAAAAAAAAAAAAAAATACAACATGGTCTTTTTAGTGAACAATATTATATTCAGAATGAGTGAATAGCAAAAGTCAGGATCTAAGCTTAAAAGATCCAGTTAGAATGCATTGAGAGAAAAATAAAATAATATATATATATATATATATATATATATATATATATATATATATATATATATATACACACACACACACACACACACATACACACACACATGCACAAACACACATATGTGTGTGTGTGTGTGTGTGTGTGTGTGTGTGTGTGTGTGTGTGTGTGTGTGTGTGTGTGTGTGTGTGTATTACGGAATGCATGCTACGATATGCATACAATAAAGAGCAATCAAACATATACTACATAAACTCCTATATACATGTGAAAATATGCATTTAAAATGCCTCATTAAGAAGATGAGAAAATGTTCTTAAATGTATTCTATTATTAATGATATGGGATAGTAAGTTACTAAATCATTGTCAGGGTAGAAGTTGTAGGCAGATTCAGTATTGAGATGCTCTTTAAGTGCATCTTTGAAACTTTACATGGTTTTTAGATTTTTTGATGTCAGTATAATGAGGTCTTATATTTGTTTGGTTATTGGTTCATTCATTTATTCATTCCTGAGTGGTAGGAAGCTGGGGACCTAATAAGGAAGTGGAGAGACAAAAATTAGCATTGAAAGGTGCTTATCTTCAGCAGTCTATCAAACAATTTCCAGTGAATCCAGAATTATATGAGTGTAAAATAAATACCAGATGTCTATCAAGATCAGTTTGTTGAATAACAAAGAAATCTTTGTCCCTGTTTTCATTACACTGTACTGTGTAAAACTAGATGCATTTTTCCTTCCTGTACCATCTAGCCATTGGCTTTGCACTAAATAACATGATAAAATATACATACCTGCAAATTTTGCAAAAAATGTTCATTTAAGAATTACTGCAGTGCAAAACTGTTTTTTTTTTCTTTCCCTTATTGGCCATTGTCTTGTTTTCACTCATTTGTCATGAAACAGCATTATGTCAACAACTTAGAGCATATGACCCAAATTCTTATACTATTATTGGCAGGCCTAATTAGCTATTTTGTTTAAAGTGAAAAATGTTAGCAAATAATTAAGCATCTGTTGATTATGCCTATAAATTGTCAGATAAAAGTCATCAGTTTCCTCACCTCATTTAGCTACAATAACTACATAAGAATATGAAATATTTAAAACTCCATAACACAAAATGTCCATAACTACTGTACTAATGAGAAAGCAATTTCTATTAGGGCATGCTATGCTTAGATCAAGCATCCTAACAGAAGGAGGAAACTTGCTCTGAACAGCTGTTAATAGAGGTTTAATATTTTGATGGGTTTACTTTCTCATTTACATTGCACAAACTGAAAGATTTGTGTAGTCTTTAGTACGTGTGTTTTCTCTCTTTAAAGTAGGTATCATACTGTAGTGTTTCTGTAGTAATTTACAGAGCTTTAAGTTAATCTTTTCTTAAAGGCTGCATCAGATTGGTAAGATGCAGCCTCTAGATTATTGCCCTCATTGAGGCTAAAGGAAACTTTTGTGTGTTGGGGGGGGGGTTTAAGCTTTTTTAGGGTCTGTAGACTGATTGCCTAGTACTTAGCCATGAACCCATGACTCTTTTTCTGAACCCACTCATTAAGCAATGTATCATGGCATTAAATGGTTTATTAATAGTTTACAGTCAATGACAAGATGGTATTTGAGCACAAGGCCAAAGCCTAGATGAACTCCTTTCACCAAGTGTAAACTATGAGTTATATGAGATTGCCATTAAATTTTGCAATTCTGGAATTGCGTTATTTCTAAAAGTAGTGTCAGTCTATTTTTGGAAAATAATGCCATAGTGTGCTGAAAGTTTATTTTTATTTTAATTGATGAGAGTTTCTGGGGATAGTTTAAAGAAGTAGTTAGCATGCATATAGGTGTATATCTGGTGACACTGGTAAAGTGCATATTATGCTTGCATCCTACATATTCTCTCTTTTCCTGTAATTTGCTTCCGCTATGACAGGATGAAAGAGAATGCCCCAGGGATTGGAATTCCTGAACTGCATTCACCAAACAAAAAAAAAATATATATATATAGCTGAAAAACAATTTAAAAAATTTTGGGGGAGAGGAGTCCCTTGAACTTATCTATACCTACTTATTGTCGCACCAACTCAAAAAAGGAGGAAATTCCCCCAGAAAAGGGAATCATTTCTGACAGAACTCTCCAACAGTGATTTCCTGTGAAGGACCTCCAATACTCAGTGAAGAGAACCAGTAGGGTAATGGTGTAATTTTTTTTCATTCATGATAATGTGAGTATAAAGAATAAACAGTGCTGACGCCTGTAAGCCATTTTCCTACATGTCTTATATGCTGTGGCAGCAATGAATTCACAAAAAGATTTAGGTTGGGGTGTCAACTTCTTGGGGGTTTATTTAGTTTTATAAGGAAAAACAGATATATGTTATTCTAGCATACTGCCATTATTTAAAAAAAATGTTTTCACTTTTTCAAATAATGGCACTTAATGAAACATGCATTGGTTTGTTTTCCACTTGGGATGGGTTATATGTGTTTAGGATATAGATTTATGGTGAGGAGTATGCATTTTCCCCATATATATATATATATATATATATATATATATATATATATACATATATATATAATCATATATATATATATATATGTGTGTGTGTGTGTATATAAATATATATATATATGTGTGTGTGTGTGTGTGTGTATTAGGAGTCTAGTTTATTTATTAACTTACTTAAATTTGTTTACTGTTGGGTATTAAGGCACTGATCCCAATGGACCATTTTTCAGAAACAGCATGGGAGTAAAGACTCATATGCAATTAAAAAGTTACAAATAGTTAACGTAGCAAGCTAAGAAAACAACACATTCCCCTGGAATTCAGCTAACTTCGTGGAGGCTTGGTGTGAAGTCTACATGAAGTTTAAATGTGTGGTGGTGCACAGCGAGTGGTAGTGTGCAATGCATATTAATTACGTGCAGCCCATCTAAGCCAGGTTTCGTGGCTGGCAAGAAACAATGTAAGCGAGCACAGATATAAATTCTGTGTAAAGCAGAGCACCTACTGTCCGTTGATTTGAGCAGAATGCCACAATGATCACCAGAACTTCACAGATAGCCATCAGTCTGTTAGTGCAACACATCTGCACAAAGGCCAACACAATGAGTGGACAAATAACCAGAAATAGGGACATATTTGACATAGATGTTGTATAGAAATGTATTACAATGAAACTCTCTCAAACTCTTAGAGAAAGAAATCTGGACAAAGCCATAAATAATGGGAGGACAAAGGCCCAATACTAGGGACAGAATTTAAATATTGGTCTTTTAAACTTAGAAAGTTGAAGGAATAATAGGTTGTACAGTGCTATGAACTTTCTGAAGAGCATGAAGTTTGAAACTCAAATATATTTCATCAGTTTCTGACTTCAATCTGCAATGGCATGTCGATGATTTGCCAGAAAACCAAAATTTTAAGAGTAAAAGATCAAAAATATGAGACAAAAAGTGGACATTCTGCACAATTCAGGACAGTTGAGAGGTATGAACTCAAATGTATGTAATATTGACTCACATCAGTCCTGAGATCACGCCAGTGATATGGCAGAAAGCCACAAATTTGATAAGGAAAACATCTGGACATCCTGGGAATATCTAGATGGGTAAGAGATATGAGTGTGTGGTATATGGTCCAAACACAGGTTAACCTGTAACAGCAAGGCAGTGGTTTATATTGCCATCTGTGAAAAATGCCCTAGTTTCTATATAGGGAAGACAGAGAGACCCATAAGGAGCCTTATATATGAACATCTGTATGACATTTCACAGCAAAAGGACACTAATGCATTATACAGGCACCAGAGGGAATGTAAGGATAGTAAGTTTAAATGTTATGTAATAGAACAGGTCAAACAAGATTTAAGGGGTGGACCATGGGAGACCCAACTCGAGTACAAAGATCTATTCTAGCAGTTAAAGTTGGACGCAACAAAAGGTCCAGGTTTGAATGACCATTTGAGTATCAATAGCATCCTTAAATTAAGGGCAGCTAAGTTATAGGTATTATTTTATACATTAACTCTATGCCAGTACTCTACACACCAGTGGGTTTTAAGTGTTTTGTATAAAATTTTAACCAAGTCATTTTAGTGACATGTTACATAAAGTTTTACAATGACTGACAGATACTTGCAAGGGGAAGGAAAGCTTCTGAACTATGAAGAGTTAAACATGTGTGCACATTTAATTAATTAGATAATTTGGTTGAGAAGTGACTAGTTTAGTACAAAAAAGACTGCAATGCATTTTTTAACTGTTCTGATGACGCTCGGGAGATTCCTGAGTGTGCTTAACGTGGTTGTCATTACAATTATTATTGTTTTATATTAAAGAGTGTCAAGTTCCATGGCTCCAGAATTGTGTATCTACATTTTCTTGGGATTTAGTGCTTACTACTTGTGTTTTTTTTTTTGTTGGTGATACCATGTCAGAGACATCGGAGCAGACCACTTCTTTTTTTAACTCTGGGAATGAGAATAACATTGATTTAGATAATATGCCAGTTTCCAAGAGTGAATTCAAGCAGTTGTTGGTTTTGGTGAAAATGATTGCTACAACACAAACCAGTTTGTTGAACTCTTCCAGATTTAGTTTTCCGGGAAATCAGCAATAACTATTCGGTGAAGGCTTGAACCAATCTACTGGGATGCAATTGACGTCAGCGAGAATCAGTAATGGTGGAAGTGCGACTTGTACACAAGTGACAAGACTGCATCTTAACCAGTCGCAGGACTAAACAGCAATTTAGAGACTTGGGATGGAATAAATGGGTCTAACAACAACTTCACCTCTGAATTTGACTTTGACAAGTGGGCTGGTAAGCTTTTCAGCCCAGGACAGAGACATTTACGGACACATCGGAGGTTTTTAAAAACAAACTTTTGTCGTTTAAGAACTTACAAATGGAAATTGATTATTTAAATTAATGCATTAATGCCAGAAGAGTCCCAAAGGGGCTCCACTTTGTTAAATATCCAAACAATGTAGAAACGAACAGTTTGCTTCATAAGGAGTTGGTAGAGTTATTTAACAATTTTGGCATAGAATTAATGAAATTAATGGTCAGAAATTATAGTGACCAAAGGGAAAAGATTTTAAAAGAGGTCAACAATTTACATGCTAGACTATTATCTATGCTTGAAATAGAGAAAGCCAAATATACTAACATTTTTAAAGAAATAGACGTGCACTGTCACAATGTACTCTTAAGGAAGTTGAAAAAAATGAACAGGGACTTGAATGAATACAGGTAAGGTAGAGCGTATCCTTCCTAGGAGAACAGAAAAGTTTGACATTCAAGACAGGCAGGAAAATTTATAAGAAGTAAATTTGGGACTAGAACAGACAGAGACAGGATATCCTGAGACCCCTTTAGTCCCTTTAGGTCCACCACCACCCCTCCAGAGAAGCGAAAGGTTAGCCCAGAAACAGGGAACCAACAACAACTGGGAATACAGGAATTATTACAACAGGGGCAGAGAGAGGGGAGGAGTGAGGAGAGGGAGCTACAGGAGAACAACATTTTACAGGGAAAATCAATGGAATTAGACATCAGTTCTATAGTGACTGAAGAAAATATAAAGACATCACATTCAGGTATTCTGAACACCCAAGGTAATTTTCATATATACAACTACACAGATTTGAATATTAATGGAAATTACTTTAAACTGTTTAGAAAAGGTTTCCAGTATGTTCCAACTAGACCTTTGAGAGTAGTTAATACATTAGTGGACTTAGAACTATTTTTGTGAAAAATTAATCTAAATTGTTTCTTAAAGGGTACTAATTTATCTAACACTGGCTTAAATAGGAAAAGTGTCGTCAACCCCCGCCCACCTGAATCTGACTTTCAAGGTTTTTGAAGAACTAGTAGAAAGTGAAATTAGAAAGTTAAAAATGAATAAAACCCAAGTCTGCAACTTTACACATCATGACAGAGAATTAGTTAACATCTTACAAAGATGCTGTAGGATTATGAAACCTGACAATGGAGGGGGAGTAGTTATTATGGACACTAATGACTATGACACTAAAATCTTTGATATTTTGAGTGATGAGAGTAAATACAGTGTAGTATCTAGGAATGAGATTTTTATTTCTTATTCCAAGGTGGATTTTTATATTGATCATTTTCTACAAGGTACTATTGATAAGAAACTTTTGGATTTTTTGACAGTGACTAGACTTAGGGTCCCTGTCATGTTTGGGATACCTAAAATGCATAAATATATAGAAAAAAACACATTTTAGGCCTTTAGTTGCTGAGGCAGGCACTAAGTTAGAACCACTTGCTAACTACATTGATTACAACTTAGAAAGTTTGTAACATCCTTGAAACACATCTCTAAGGATCCCTGGGACTTTTTAACAAAAGTAACTCAGGACAAATTTGGAGAAGACCTAACATTAACAACTATAGATGCAATAGATTTATTTCCTAGTATCCCACATGATACAGGATTGGATTGGTTCCAGGAGGTTTTGATGGAGTGTGGCTATCTAGCCAATGAACAAAATAATTTGATTTTGGAATTTATGGAAATTATACTAAAAAACAATTACATGTATTTCAATGGAGAATATTACAAACAAGAAAAAGGAGTGGCAATGGGGGGCCGCATGTGCCCCCTTATATGCTAATTTAGTATTGTATTATTGGGAGAAAAATTACATTTTCCAAACACAACGGTATGACAATATAGCAGGGGCGGCTCATGCTATCAGACTGCCGGTCTGCAGCCCTCCCACCTAAAAAAACAAAGAAAAAAATCTATGAAACAAAAGATCAAGTCCCGACTCCTCTGCACATGCGCGGACACTCAGACTGCCTTTATTAGCAGTCCAGATGCAGAGAAAGAGGTACCCAGCAACCTGTGCTGTAGGATACCCAGGAATCTCTGCGGTCATCGACTGCACAGAACAGAGGAGCTCCGGACTGCTTCCCTTGCAGACAGGGCCAATGAGGGGTGAGCTGAGAGCTCTCACAAGGATCGGGGATTTCGCTGCGTGGGCAGATGGATTCAGACATGTTCTTGGTTGCTGGATATGTTCTGTTGGTCAGTCGCTGGCTGGATTATGTGTTCTGTTGGTCGGTCACTGGCTGGATTATGTGGCTTTGGATATAACAGGTAGGTGAAGACTGGTACTGGTGTGTGTGTGTGTGTGTGTGTGTGTGTGTGTGTGTGTGTGTGTGTGTGTGTGTGTGTGTGTGTGTGTGTGTGTATTCTTTAAGGCTGGAGTGCATACTGCTAGCTTACAGCACAGGTGACACATCTTTGTTACAAATATTTAGGTGTGTGAATGTTCTTCTCTACAAAGTTATTAATTTTATCGGTGTGGGTCTTGCTGTTCTTGTTGTTACTCCCATGTGGTTCACTAGCCAGTCGTCAGAGTGAGGTATGAATTAGTATTACTGTTATTATTACACACTGCTGTAGTATCTGCAGTGAATGAAACATTTTCCCTGGTCTTGTCTATAGGAAGTGTATGAGGTTTTGAAGCATAATAGTCCTGATAAACATCCATTACAAGCTGTTCAAACTGTTCCTTGAAACACATTTAGTGCAGGTAACAGATGATAAAACATTGTAATAATATGTAATGATGTTTAATGCATTTTTAAATGTTAGGTTTGCTATTATTCCATTCTCCAGAGCAGGCTTTATATAACTTATACTAATGTTACAAATGTATGCTATCTTACTGCTTAGCAAATAAGTATGTCATCTGGCCATAGGTAAACTTTCACATATACAAAGGCCTCCTGTTGGTCTGCCTTATTTCTAAGTGCAGAAAAAGGTATTCTGTGAGAATGGTTGTTTCAGTGCTCAGATCTGCAGGCTGGCCCTTTCAGCATAGCTCTTATAACTCTGTTGCTCAAGAATCAGGGACAAAGCCAAAACTAATACAGGGACAAAGGCTCAAAATTGTGGATATCTGTTTAAAAATATTAATTAAATTCACTTCAAAGAGTTACAACAGGTTTTACATTAACATGTATTTTCTGAGTAATAAGACATATAAAATGTTAATTTCGTTGATATTGATTGTAATCCTCAGTGATTTATAGGTTTACACAAAAAAAGAAAGAAAAAAATGAAGGACAGAATAAAGACATGAGACAAAAAAACAGGGATGTTCTGCAAAATCAGGGACAGCTAAGAGGCATGCCTTCCAGATTCAGAAATAATGCTTTTATATCCACTTATGGAACTGTTGTTCTGAGTTTAGCAAATAATTTCCAGCCACTGTATTCTAATCCATCATCATAAACATTGATTTGGTCTTTGTAAAAATCAATATTAATCTTAGCACCATCACGGTTATATGCTGTAACTGCAGACATGTCCTTGTGTCTGCAGCTCACTATTTAAAATATAGCGGAGATACTTTGTAAAGGCCTTAAATCAGTCTGCATTCAAGACAAAAAAAAGTGAGAGGGCGAGAAAGAGGCAGAGAGGGAGAGAGAGAGAGAGGCAAACTAAAACAAACAAGTTG
This sequence comes from Protopterus annectens, assembly GCF_019279795.1. Classification (NCBI taxonomy): domain Eukaryota; kingdom Metazoa; phylum Chordata; order Ceratodontiformes; family Protopteridae; genus Protopterus; species Protopterus annectens. Next base: position 99,033,852 of record NC_056731.1, on the reverse strand, counting down.
AAGCTACCCAGAACAAGATATGTTTAAAATGAGTGTTACAGAAAATAAATCTGGGAAATCCTTAAAAACTGCATTAGTAATTAATTCATTAACACTTGCATTGACATTTTGAGTACTTTACCTTTTGTTGCACAGACACACATAGAAATGTTAAGTGAACTACTGCAGTCATTGAAACATACTGTTAGAACTGTCAATAATAAAAAGGTAGATGCTGAATTCTGGGAATAAATAGAGAGTAAATCAATGTGCCTAAGGCAGTTAACGCAACTGCCATTTCAATGAAAAGGCTTTCCTGAAAACACTTTCACCAAAAGTGGAAAATTCCCTTTTCTCCACTGTTGTGTGATGCTGGAATTGTTATATTTAAGTCTGAGGGTATTGGGGTGTCCCCCCAAATGGGGGTGTGCAGTGAGATTAATCCCATGTAAAAACAATTTGCTCCAAGTTTCACTGAAAGTACTTTCAGCAAAACATTTTCAGATTTTCTGCATTTGGGGAAAGTGGTGTTGATCTAGTCACATTAATCCGAAGTATATTACAATGAGAACTTAATAGACAGGAATTCCAATAAAATGTTTCCTGCATTCCCTGGGCAAAAATTTGAGTATAACACTAAACAATGATAATATTGTACAGCTAGACTGAAATAGCACTTTATCAAATCAATATTTCAGAACTAAGCATTCCTCATCAGATTCAAAAGATTAAAATATACATAACACAGCCTTTTAGAGCTTTCTTATAACATCAAATGACAAATAAATCATATGGCTATCATGAAATATGCTTTAGCTTCAGCCTAGATATAATACAAAGAAAGAGGATCAGCTTCATTCAGGACTTAACATACATCTTAAAAATCCTAAAAACTTTCAATAAAACTTTGTGCTTTAGTTTTAAGCTGGATTTAAAGTCACAAGCAGAGTAGTTGACAGACAGGTCAACCAGTCAATATGAAGGTAAGCAAAAAGGCTTCATGACTGGCTTCAGCTAAAATCCAAAGTCCAGGGGGTCAGGAGCAACTAGTAGACCCAGTGTGGATGTGGGGCACTGGGTAGGATGGCAGAGGATGATGCAAGGGACCAAAAAAAACTGCATTGCAGAATGCTGAACACACTACGAAGACACTGCTGACCGGTCTGTAATGCAGAGATATGGTGTCTGCAGACAGTACATTTCATGTATGTGTGTGTGTTGGGGGGGGGGGGGGTCTGAGCACCACAGAGGACATAGCTCTACCTGTCAGCTGTCTTCAGTTTTTCAGAACATCTTTGATTTTTGCTCATATTTCACTCTAGCTTTCTGGTAAATCATTCATTATTACAACAATTCAATAATGACAGCAGCTAAGAGTTTCAAACTTCTTATTGTTGAGAAAAATGTACATCACCTGTTCTATTAAATTTTTAATATTACAACTTTGAGTGAATTAATGTAATATTTTTAAACTGTTGCTTTTTTATCATTTGTCCACGTATTACTTTTTCCTGTATCTGGAATTCTTAAGCAAAAAATTTGAGCAGTATGTGTTGTCTGAAACATTGTTGGGGATTGTTGTCATAAAATAATTGCAGACACGAGTTTAATACCTTATATACTTCTAGAAATGTTTGCTAATGCACAGTTTATTATTGTGACAACTTTTTAAGAATCTAATAGCAGTATTTAAAATCTTTACCTGACTTTGGGTCTTTGTCTGTGATTGCTGAGCTAAGAAGTTGAGAGGGTGAAGCATTGAAATAGTATGCACTGTGTGTGTCTGACAGCACCAAGATGAAATATATTTCTAGACTATTAGTTATGTATTCATAGGAAATACATACATAGTCATATAGATGGCTGTAGCTGTTGGTTGTTGTGTGTGTGTGTGTGTGTGTGTGTGTGTGTGTGTGTGTGTGTGTGTGTGTGTGTGTGTGTGTGTGTGTGTGTAATGCCCAAGTTGCTATATACTGGTAGCTAGAGAGAACAAATGGTGGTGGGTAGAGATACTCAGGCTTGAATCTGGTACCTTGGATGCAGGTGGCAAGGACGTGAATTCCCTATCCCCCACCATTTCTAAAAAAATTTGCAGATTTTTGCCTCTTATTTGTTCTGTTCCTCATAAAATCTGTGGTTTCTGTATCTACATTTTTCCTTGGCTTACAAAGTCTGTAGTGCAGTGGTTCACCGGTAGCATTGCTGTCTGATAGCTACAGGTTATCTGGTTTGATTCTTGGCTGGGATGCCTTCTGTGTGGAGTTTGCATGTCCTCCCATCTTACAAAAATGTTTCTCCCTGCTCTGCTGAAAATTGTCTTTTGTTCCAAGTCAGACTAGTTTCCTGGTTAAATGTTTAAAAATAACAGGCATTTGAATTTCAGACTTCATATTCTTCAGAAAGTACATAGTAACACAAAACTGTTTATTCTAGCAGATGTCCAAGTTTATAACATGGATATTTGACATTTGTCCCTATTTTTGAGACTGTATTCCCCCATTATTTTGTGCTAAGGTTGAGAGCTATCTATGGTGAGAACTGAATTCATTGAATGTTTGGGGGCTGTATCCCCCCCCCCCCCATTACTGGCTTTGTCCACATGTTTTTTGCTAAGAGGTTGAGAGCTATGGTGAGAACTGAATTCACTGAATATGTTTGGGATCTGTATTTCCTCATTATTGGCTTTTTTCAGGTGTTTTGTGCCAAGAGGTTGACAGCTATGGTGAGAACTGAATTCACTAAATGGTAGACATTTAAGTTTGTCTTCTTCTCTTTCACAAAACAGCTGATTTGGCATAGTGGTACGTTTCTCTGACTGTTTTGCACAGGGTCCCCTGGGTTAAAGATGTGGCAGTAAAATGTATGGTGGTAGCACAGCATTTTATTCTAGCAACTTTCCAACATTGTACAAGCAGTGTTTAAAATGTGTCCCTGGTTTTTGGGCTTTTGCCCCCCCCTCCAATAAATTTCGGCTTTTTCAAGATTTCTTGTGCTGCAAAGTTCAGCGATACAACTGTGTGTCGAGTAGATTTTACAAGGAGCTGAGAGCTGCAGGAGAACAAAACTTTAGTGCTGCTTATTCTGAGTCTGCTTGCATTGTTAATAGCACAACAGGTAGTGTACTTGCTTTTGATGCAGAAGGTTGTGGGTTCTACTCCCACAGTAGACAGATGCATTGCTGATACTGTAAAGTGGGTGGATGCTGCAGTCCTTTTTGGCAAAGATACCTGGAGTAGTAACTATGAACCTGTTATCAGTTTGCCATAAAGTCCCTATTGCGATATTACTAGCTTATCACTTTTTTTTAATGCATGCAACATAGGCAATTTATTCCTCAAGGGCAACAGGCACTTTATTTGTAGACGAATAAACAATGGCATATAAAGTTGTTTGCTAGCAGCAACCTCTTCATTGTTACAGATTTCTTTAATGTGGAATTATTTAGATGACATTTACACTTCAGAGATTGTGCATATTTACTGATACTGGTGGAGTGTAGAAGGTTGAGTGGACTTTTATGATGGAAATGTTCTGAATTGGGTAGTTTTGTCATTGGTGCATGCATTTTGTTTCATTGTTTACTAATGTTCAAAACAATAAATTTAAAATGCCCTCTTAACAACTGTACTGTATTGTACAAGGAATACAATTTAATACAATCGGGAAAGTGTATCAAAGAGCATTTGTATGTTTCGATTTCAAGGGGCCTATGATTTGAAAACAGCCCAAAGTTAATCTTTATCTGCCACTGGCAAAATGTATTTTCTTTGAATGTGGCTTTCAATGCTGTTTCAATGCACGTGAGTTTCCAGGGCAGAGAAGTTTTAATGCTAAGTCTGTTTTCATTGTGAGACTGCATTGCTTTGTTTAGCAGATATCTATTGGGGTTTGTGCTGTAAAAATGCAAAATAAAACTTTCAAATGAAATCCAAATCATCGCAGAAGTAAAGCAGTATGCACATTACAGTATTTATGGTAAATGGGTCAAAATAATCAAGAAATGGGACACTGGAATGGTTGCAGGGGGGAGGCTCCAATCGACCATGATTTTGAGAGGGGAAGGGCAGCAAACTCAGACAGCCCTGGTTAAACTATATCTCTCAGCTGTCCATATTTTTGCAGAATGAATAGATATTTGCTTCTTATTTTTGGTTTGTTCCTCATAAAATGTGTGTTTTTCTGGCAAATCATTTAGGAATGAAGTCACTAAATGACAGACATTGAGTTTTACGTCATAATCTTCAGAAAAATGTATGCTAAAGCAAGACCTGTTATTCTATCAACTGTCTTAAGTTTATACAAGAGCAATTTTTAGTAGTGTTTGTATGTTCCCCCAATATATTTGGCCTTGTCCAGACTTCCTGCATTAACAGGTTGAGAGGTACGTGCAAATAAAATTACTTTATAGAATTAGGCATATCCAAACCTCTCAACTGTCCCCGATTTTGGCTCAAAATGTTGCTCTTCCCCTAATAATCCCTCTGAAAAATGGCAATTTTGGAAGAAAACATGGAGGGTATACAATTGATAAATAACTGTAATAATCAGTTATAGATTACTTTTATTTCAGAAATGCATGTAGATTCTTTTATTTTGTCAGCTGCTGAAGTTAGCAGTACTAATATTAAAAGTGTCCCTTCTTTGACAGGTTCCCAGCTGTATTGTGTGGCTATTTTATATTTTTGCATCACATTTTTGGTCCGTTTTTCATAAAATTGTATTTTTTTGGCAAATTAGTGGCAAATCATTAAAGACTGAAGTTAGAAAATAATGAAAGACATTTGAGTTTCAGATTTTGTACCTTTCAGAAAATTCATACTAATGCAAGACCTACTATTCTATTATCTTTCTAAGTTTGTAAGAGCAGTATTTAAAAATTGTCCTTATTTTTGGGCCTTTGTCCCACTTCTATATATGGCTTTGTCCAGATTTCTTGCTCTGAAGTTGAGAGGTATGACAAATGTGTCAGGGCCATCGCAGTCAGCCAGAGACATTTCAAATTGTGACAAACTTGTTGCACCCCACTCCCCCATGTAGTGACTCTGGATGTGTCCAAGCAAGGCAAGGAGCAGTTATGCAGTGTAAATGTGCAGACTATTTCCCCCCATCCAAGGTAAACACAAGTACTACAGTGGCTTTTCATCTGTCATTGATTTTGCAGAATGTTCTTTTCTGTCATTTATATGTTGATATATGCTTATTATTCAGAAAGTGCCTTTTGCTCTGTGTTTAAGTAGCAGTGCTTTAATGACCATCAGGTAAGCTTGTCTGATATTGTAAGATGCAAGTAAGTTTTAATAAGCAGTATTGCCAACATTGAAAGACTTTCTGTTGTTGCCATGCAGAGAATACTTACATAACTAGATAATGTATAAGCCTTTTGTATTGAAATGCATATGTCAGTATTTGTAATAAAAGCCAGGATTAGATTATGTTAAGCTCATTACAGGCTTTACCTGCAAACTAAACAGAATGCCAATCTATCATGCGTGATCCATATCCTGTGCAGTAATCCTTTAAGCAATATATGCTGAGCTTGTTTCTTGTTTGCTTTTCATTTTTTACTTTGAGTATGTTTTCCCCATGAAACAAGTAGATAGTTGTCAGGCAGCAGGTCTTTTTTGGATAAGAAGCATTTTTACAAGTGAGGGTATCACAGAGATTGCTACTTTCAGCATGTTACTTGGTACTTTAATAAAGCTGAATATAAATTATAATTAGAACTGGAGTGCAAGGAGAAGTGATTTGAGTTAAGTGCTGCTTGTTTTTCTTATACTTGATTTTGACTGGCATTCCAGTAATGTATTTAAAAAGTAATTTATTTTTTCATGCCTCACATCCTTTTTGTTTTAATCTAGATATTAAGTAAGCTGTCATGCAGCCAATGGATTGAAATATATTTTTTTCTTCTACACTTCATTTTGTCTTGATTGGACTCCCATAATGATGGTTTGGCACCCAGGGCAGCGTATTTAATTAAAGTTTTTGTAGTTTTGAGCATAGCTCCTCCCCTTTCTAGTTGGTCACACCCATTCCCATTGACCTCACCCATTCAGCTGTCTTCTGCTGCCCCCCTTTGATTTGAAGTCACCAGCTGCCACTGCAATATAGTACTGTACACTAGATTTCTGGATGACGTTTGTTTATTCTGGAAAGGTACAGACATGCAACTTGAAAAGTTCCTCAGTTATATAAACAACGCCACTAACTTTTTGAAATTTACCTCAACTACTTCCAAAGAAAAAATTAATTATCTTGATGGCACCATTTACAAAGATTTGAAACTAGGAAATACCAATCCAGATTATTTCGTAAGGATACATATTCGAATTCTTACTTACATTATGACAGTGAACATCCTTACAACCAGAAAAAGGGTATTATTAAGGGACAGCTCATTAGAGCTTCTAGAATGTGTAGTGAAGAAAAGACATTTATTGAAGAAGTAATGTTTATGAAGAAATTATTTACAGAAAGAGGATATCCAACTCTTTTGATTAATAAATTAGTAAGACTGTTGAAGAAAGAGAGAGAGGGGAAATTTCAACCTATTATAGGTAAGGAGGTCAGCATATGAAATAGAACAGAAAAACTGGATAAAACATATAAACTAGCCTTCATTCACACATTTACACCTCACTCAGAGGAGGTTGAGAATATCATTAAGAAATATTGGAAGGTTTTAGCTACTAACACTGAAATTACCAAATACATTCCTGCACATCCGACATTCATCAGGAAGAGGGATAACAATATAAAAGAGATGTTAGAGGGACAAGAAATAAAATCTAGACTAGATACCACTCAGAAAAAAACAGGCACACACAAATGTGGATTTTGTAATCAATGTATTAACATTTTAGAGCAAGAGAATTTATTTCTTACAGCAAGGAAGTATAAAATAGTGGCTAAAGGGCATTACAATTGAAACAGCAAGGGAGTGGTATATATTGCCATCTGTGAAAAATGCTCTAGTTCATAGGTTCATAGGTAGATACTAGGCTATCTGCCCTAGGGCATTTATAAGCCTAGCCAGAGTGTATTTGGCTTCCGCCTCCCTATTAGATTAGCCTACTGTGCCTCTGTAAAGTAGGTCACAGAAGGTACCCTTTTAAGATTAGTTTACTGTGCCTCTGTCTAGCAGGGACACAGAAGAGATCCCAGGGGTGAATTTGCAATTTCCCATCCACGCGTCCAGATTTCGCTTGAAGTGGGTCAGCGAGGAGCTATGTCTAACATGAATTGGGATTCTATTCCAGAGTGAGGGGAACCTCTGGGAAATGAATCTGTCCCTCCAGCATGCCCTATTTATTTTTGTGCTGAGGTTTAGGTCCCTGGAGCGTGTAGCTCTAAGGGACTTGGATTTTTTGAGGTGGAGCATGTCCATTAATTCTGGGTTTGACATGGCTTTGTACGTCAGGCATAGATCGCCTGTAAGTAGGCGGTAAGCAACTGAGTAGAGCTGGAGTTTCTTTAGTCGAGCTGCATAGGACATCTGTTTGTAGCCCATGATCCTCTTGGTGAGGTACTTTTGGGGTCTCTCCAGTTGCTGCAGGTGTCAGGTAAGGTACATCCCAAAAGGGGCATTGTATTCAATTATGGGGCTGATGAGTGACGAGTAGAGGGGCACAATGATCTCTCTTGATCTAGATGCGAACCCTTTTGTGATAAGGCGGGCTATATAGAAGGTCTTTCTAACCACTTTGGCAACGTGATTATCAAAGGAGAGATTACTATCTACGTTGGTCCCCAAATCTCTAATTACTTATAGGTTCATAGGTTCATAGGTTCATACTAGGCTATCTGCCCAAGGGCATTTATAAGCCTAGCCCAGAGTTTTGTGGCTTTCGCCACCCCTTTAGTTTGGAGGATATTATGCCCATTATTTTGCTGGCCTCTGTCAAGCAGTGACACTGAGATAATCCCTGGGGTATATCTGCGATCTCCCATCCATTGGTCAAGATTTCTCTTGAACAAAGCCAGCGAGGTGCTCTGCCTCACATGTACCGGGATTTTGTTCCACAGCATAGGGAGTCTCTGGGTGATGAATCTGTCCCTCCAGCACATCCTATTAATAACCGTGTCAAGGTTTAAGTCTCCTGCCCTTGTAGTACTGAGGGATCTAGATTTTTTGAGGTGAAGCATGTTCATCAATTTTGGGTTGGACATGGCCTTGTATGTCAGGCACAGGTCACCTCTGAGCAGACGGTAAGCGACTGAATAGAGCTGGAGTTTCTTCAGTCAGGCAGCATAGGACATATTTTTGAGACCCTTTATCCTTTTGGTGAGGAACTTTTGGGGCCTTTCCAGTTGCTTCAGGTGTCGTGTCAGATACATTCTGAATGAGGCATTGTACTCAATCATTGGTCTGATGAGTGATGAGTACAGGGGGACGATGACTTCCCTTGATCTAGATGTGAATCCTTTCATGATCAGGTGGGCAATGTAGAAGGTCTTCCTAACTACTTTGGCAACGTGAGTGTCAAACGAAAGGTTACTGCCAACCTGGGTCCCCAGATCCCTGATAACCTCTTCTGTGCTTAGTGGGTTGCCACCTATATGGTAGCTAGGGGTAACCTTGTTTTTCCCGAAGGGTATGACTATGCATTTTTTGGCGTTTAACTTTAGGCCATGGCTCTGGCACCAGTTATCCGTTTCTATAAGACTCTTCTGAAGGATATCTGTGTCAGATGTGTTCTCAACTATGGCGCCCAGTTTGCAGTCATCTGCAAATTTTGTCAGCCATAATCCTCCTGTGTTTGCTTGTACTTCTAAAAAGTAGATGCCGAACAGGAGTGGGCTTCTTCCGTACTTAATGGATTACCACCTATGTGATAATTTGTGGGCACCTTGTTTTTCCCAAAGTGGATGGCTATGCACTTTTTAGCATTTAGCTTGAGGCCGTGGCTCTGGCACCAAGCATCCATCTCTGTGAGACCCTTTTGGAGGATGTTTGTATCAGCTGGAGATTCGATTATGGCCCCCAGTTTGCAGTCATCTGTGAACTTTGTCAGCCATAATCCCCCCCGTGTTAGCCTGAACTTCAGAGAAGTGTATATACCGAACAAGAGAGGTCCCAGAACTGTACCCTGTGGGATGCCACTTGTAACTGGTTTGGATTTGGACATGGCACCTGTGATTCTGACTATGTGGGTTCTATCTCTGAGCCAGTTTGCAACCCATCTTGTGATATAGGGGTTGATATTTAAGCTGGTAAGCTTATTTATGATGCCTGAGTGGAGTATTGTGTCGAAGGCTTTTGCGAGGTCCAGATAGGCTGTGTGGACTACCTTGCCCTCATCTATGGCTTTGGTAACTGTTTCAAAGAAATCAACTAGGTTTAAGAGGCAAGATCTGCCCTTAACAAAGCTGAATTGGGTAGGGTCCAGTGTCTGGAGGCTCCCAATGTCTTTGTTTGAGTTCCATGATAATATGCTCCATAGCTTTACAGACCAGACTAGTCAGGCTTATGGGGCGATAGTTTCCAGGGTCTGTTGTGGCACCACCTTTGTGGAGTGGGACCAGTGTAGCTGTATGCCATTCTTTGGGTACATATCCTGTAGCAAGGCTAAGTTTGAACAGTGACTTAATGTGAGGGTTCAGTTCTTCTTGGAGCTCATGTAAGACACAACCTGGGACACCGTCCAGTCCCATAGATGCTGTGTTTTTTGCTTTGGAGAGGGCAGCCTTCACCTGTGCATCTGTGATGTCAGGGAGGTTACATTCAGTTGGGATAGGCATTTGCTCCTTTGGGGGGGAAGGGGGAAGATGTCTGCACTGAATCTGTCTGCCAGGATGTTGGCTATGTCTGTAGGTTTGGTATATTTTGTACCGTTATGCAACAATTCAGAGCATATCTGGGAGTTTCCGCCCATGTTCCTGACATAACTAAAGAAGGCCTTGTGATTATCTTTAGTGTCTAGGGCAATTTTTCTTTCGAAGCTGGCCTTTGATGATTTTATGAGGAATCGAAGTTTCTTGCTAATACTGATCAGAGATGCCTTCCCTTTTTGGGATTTTGCTCTGTCATGTAGTAGCTTCCTCCTTCTGTTGTATAGCTTATTTATGGCTGGGGTCCACCTGACCGGTCTCCTGTTTTTGGAGGAGTTAGTTTTGTTTTTTTTTGGGATAGCACGATCCATGCATTCCTGCAGATGCTCATAGAATGCATTTGTAAAGGATTCTGCGGATTGGGCTGTATTATCCTCTGGCCCAGGGGCTTTGAAGGTTTCTTCCTCAGTCTTGAGAAGTGCAAAGTTGAGTTGGATTTTGAGAAATTCTTTACAGTGATTTCCTTGGCTGGGGGTGGGGACGGGATATGGATGTCCAGAGAAATTTGTTTATGGTCTGATCTTACCAATGAGGGGTTTACCTCTGGTGTGGAACATAGAGTCCCCATGTTGGTGATGACCAGGTCCAATATGTTATTCCCTCTTGTGGGAGTGGTGACCAGTTGTTCCATTGTGTTAAAGTTCATAAATTCAAGGAACCGTTGCACGAGGGTGTTTAGGCTTGAGTAGTTTTCCCAGTCAATGCTTGGGTAGTTGAAGTCACCCAATAACATAGTGTTTGGAGAGACCTTCATATTCTCCAGTGTTCTCAGGAATGCCAAGTGGGGTTCCTGTAATAGGGAGGGTATTCTGTAGTAGGCTACAAACTGAAATGCAGTTTTGCCTGCTATTAGTTGCACATGGATGGTTTCCGATGCTTCGTGCAGTGCCACTAACCTGGAGGTGTAGGTATCTTTGATGAATATAGATACTCCCCCTCCTTTTGTGCTTCGGTCCGAGTTTTGGGGCCGAAATGCATGGTATGAGTTATAACCTGGTAGTGCTGGGGTGCTCTCAGGAGCCTTGAACCAGGTTTCTGTTACTGCACAGACATCGATTTTCTCCATACTGAGGAGAGCCTCGAGTGCGTGCATCTTGAGGTTTAGACTTCTGGCATTGAGTAGCATTACCTTTAGTTTTTTTATCCTTGGGTTGTCTATGGAGGTGGGTTTGTCCTTTGAGCCTTGCCTAAAAAAGGCACTATGGGGGTGGCAAGAGCCTTGGCCAGTATACGAAAGCCTAAGGGTGACAGGTGCAAGCCGTCCCTAGCGAAGCAATGTGGCTTGTCGAGCATGTCATCCCAGGCTGACAGACACTGGATCCCCTTTGAATGCCACCAATACTTTAGCCAATTGTTGAAACTGATCATTTTGTCTTTATACTGTGGCATCATTCTTGGTGAGGGCAAGATGCTACTCAAGGTCAGGGTCATACCAGCCTGGGCTACGTGGTCAGAGAGCTCCTCTATGTCTCTTTTCATGTAGTCCAGGGAGGTACGTTTCAGGTCATTCACACTAGCATGGACAATGATGGAGTCATACTTGTACTTGCTTTGGAGTGACCTGAGTGCTTGCATTATGTGGCGGATCCTGGCACCCGACAGGCAACTTACAGTGATCTTCTCATTGTTCAGTCTGGTGAGCGGGACGCCAGTGTGTCGGACAATAGAGTCCCCTATAACAAGTGTATTTGGTGTGTTGTTTGGCCTTAAGGGCTGTGACTGTGAGCCACACTGATTTTGTGAGATATGTGATTCGTGGGTATTGTTGAAGGGGTGGCTGTTGCTTGGATATCTGCTTAGGAGGTCTTTGCTGTTTAGGCAGATTTTTATTTAGAGCCTCCGAGTATGTTTTTGTGTGTTTATGTGTTGGGTATGCAGATGCAATAGGTCTGTGTGAGACTGGATTTGTGGTGTGGGTGGTTACCTTTTCCTCCTGACTGACTGTGCCAGTCTTGGGTTGAGAGAGCTCTGCCTCCAGTTTGGCTGTGTATCTGCATCTCTCACATGTATTAGAGTTTGTTGGAAGGAGGAGAGGGTTGTCTGTGTACATAAGGCAATTGTAACATTGCCTCAAAATTCCCAGATTCACCAGCTGGACTGGAGAGTAACCTTGAAACTGACCCTTGGACATACCAGATTAGTATAGGGAACTGTTTTTTTAATGATCATATTAGGGAAGGGAACTGATTTTTCACTTGATCAGGAAGGACCAATTGGGAGCCTAATACTTATGAGAAGTCAAGGAAGGTGCAGTGCTTTAGTTAGTTAGTGTTTCCTTATAAGAGCTGAGCAAGTGCAGGGCTTTAGAAAGAGAATAGAGTGATTACTTTGAGAGTTTGAACAGTTCTAAGGGAAAAAGTGAAGAGCAGACTTTGTGGAGCCTGGAATAGTTTAAACCTGTTTAGGCGGTGCTGCCCGATGCTGCTCAGTGCGCAAAACCGCTCAAAAAGAGAGTTGTAGGGTTTTAAGAGAGAGAGATCAAGGAGTTTAGAATTGACCCAAAATGGCCAATAAAACTACAGCTTCTAGGTAGTAACCACTCCTCCAGGGACAGGCAGGCTGTTCAGTGTTAACCACTCCCACTGGTGAACACAGAGACTTCCCTTTAGCCCAAGCAAGCACTGGCCTTCTAGAAACTTCCAAACAGTTCAGAACAGCAAATCTGTAACTGAACTTTCTTAACTTTCAGAAAGTGGGAAAAAGCAAGATTTTTTTTGTAGTTTAAAGGTAGCAGAGATACACAAGCAGCAAAATAATCACAACAGTGCAATAAATGACCCCACACTTGAGTGCTAGGCCAAAATCAGGTAAAATGCAGTTTTTAGAGAAAAAAAACGATTTTAAATTAAGTGCAACACAGGAAATGCAGTAAACAGGCTCTAGATGTGTTCCAAGTACTGTTACTGTTACAGATATAAACTTTAGCAAGCCGGAAAATGCCAAAAAATAGGCGGTAAAGCAGTAAAACTTAACAAAAAATCAGAAGAAAATACTTAAAATCACAAAAGTGGCTCCTTTTCTTCTCTCAGCGTTTTCTCCCCTTGGTAGGTGATTCAGCAACAACTAGCAAGCCTGAAAAGATGCCAAAACCACAAGGTTTCTATATAGGGAAGACAGAGAGACCCATAACAAGCCATATATATGAACATCTGTATGACATTTCACAGCAAAAGGACACAAATGCATTATACAGGCACCAGAGGGAATGTAAGGATAGTAAGTTTAAATTTTATATAATAGAACAGGTCAAACAAGGTTTAAGGGGTGGACCATGGTAGACCCAACTCGAGTACAAAGATCTATTCTGGCAGTTAAAGCTGGATGCAGCAAAAGGTCCAGGTTTGAACGACCATTTGAGTATCAATAGCATCCTTAAATTAAGGGAAGCTAAGTTATAGGTATTATTTTATACATTAACTCTATGCCAGTACTCTACACAACAGTGGATTTTAAGTGTTTTGTATAAAATTTTAACCAAGTCATTTTAGTGACATGTTACATAATGTTTTACAATGACTGACAGATACTTGCAAGGGGAAGGAAAGCTTCTGAACTATGAAGAGTTAAACATGTGCACATGTTTAATTAATTAGATTATTTGATTGGTTGAGAAGTGACTAGTTTAGTATAAAAAAGACTGCAATGCCTTTTTTAACTGTTCTGATGAAGCTCGGAAGATTCCTGGGTGAAAGCGCTTAACGTGGTTGTTATTACAATTATTATTGTTTTATATTAAAGAGTGTCAATTTCCATGACGCCGGACTTGTGTATCTACATTTTCAAAAGGATCCCAAGGATGGAGCTGCCAGGTAAGAGGAAAAGAGGAAGGCCTAAGATAAGGTTTATGGATGTGGTGAGAGAGGACATGCAGGTGGTTGGTGTGACAGAGCAAGATGCAGAGGACAGGAAGAAATGGAAACGGATGATCCACTATGGTGACCCCCAACAGGAACCGCTGAAAGAAAAAGAAGATTTACAGTGATAAGTGATGAGTCTGCACACACACACACACACACACACACACACACACACACACACACACACACACACACACACACACGAACAACTATTATGATATTATGATATATCCACACTCTATGAGGGTAACATGCGCACTGTCCTGTCCAAGTATCATCTGCTGGATGTGTTAGTAGGGACATTGCTATACCTGTATGTGATGGTATGGGCAATACAAGTTATTTGCTTTGTGCATGGCATATGTATATATGGCACAATCCACACTTTCATGAATGATATGCATGCCATTAATGTTGTCAAACATCTATGTATGTAGTGTGCACATAAGCAGAACAGGTAGCACACATGCATCTGGTGTAACAACTTGATTGGTGTTCCTCACCATCAGGCAGTCATGTATATTTCACAGAAAGAGTATCTAGGTATGGACAATAAGCTGTGTGACAGCTCACTGTGCCAAAGGTGGCACACTTCCGTTACACATCACTGGAAGATGTGTCAGGAGGTACATGAAGAAGGGTGCATTGTACACAGTTACTGGAGTGATGAAGGCTGGGAACCATGAAGGTATTATGGCCTCAGATGTGTATGTTTTTCACATACCCAGTACTTGTGCTACGTTCAAGGGAGTAGTCAGCACTGTGACCACGTGCTGTTGGAGGTACCACTTACCATCTACCCTAGTACATGGGTCACATACCTATTGGTCTGATTATAGGATGTGATGGCCACATTATACTTGGGTGGTGTGTTTGTTTCCTGAATTAACAAACCTCCCATGTGTATTTTCAATGTAGGTCTTCTCATGCTTGTGGCAGCACTGTTTATGTGTTGCTATGATATGTATTATAGCAATATCACAGTTGGAGTCAATGATTGCCATCATTCTGTAATCCATCAGGCAGCTGTGTGGACACAGCATGTGTATGTCATCTGTGATGTCCATCACTTAACTAATGGACAGCAAAGGGCCTAGCAGACAGTCCTGATGTATGGACCTGATCACTGGACCAGAGATATAGGTCACATCACACATTTCAACATAGTGAGATGTCAAGTATGTGATACACTGGTCTAACCATTTGGTGATATAGCTGTTTATGGCCACATATGACAGTGTTGAGGGAACACCCCAGTGTGGATTTGTTTCAGATGCCTTGGCCTGGTCAAGTTCCACAGGATGATAGTGTTGTGATCATGCATGCCCTCGACGACCTCTTTGAGGACATCTATCAAATGTAACAGGCATAATGTAGCACTAATAACTTACACAGTCTATTGCACACACATAGAATATTACTAGTGTACATGTAGAAGAGTTCCTTGATCACATGTTGGTCCACCTCACAGTCAAGGAGAGTCAGGATGTCTCTATACATGCATGCATCAGACGCTGCCCCTCTGCTCAGATGGATGCATGTTGATGTACGCTCTTGTATGGGAATATAGCCCATGTGGAGGGTGTGTTGAAGTGTGCATTCAATTTTATCAGGAAGGTGTGTGTGCTCAGTAATGCCATAGGTCATTTGTGATGTCACAGGCCATTGCTACCATGTGATAGGCCTGGATGAAGGTAAGACCCTGCATACTGCCTATTGTGATCTGGCCTAGGGTTTTGACACAATCCCTCATGCAGGTATTATTCAGAAAATCTCCCAACTGGGGATTAACCCTTACATCAGTAGATGGATAACCAATTGGCTCAATGACAGAACACATAGGTTCATAGGTTCATAGGTGTGTACTAGGCTAATGGCCCTGGAGCCTTTACAAACCTAGCCCATAGGATTACCCTGACATCATGCCACCTGACCGTAGTTCCCAGTGCCTCTGTCGAGTAGAGCCACTGGAGTGGTCCCCGGGGTAAATTTCCTATTTTCCATCCACTCATCAAGGTTTCTCTTGAAGAGGGCCAGTGAGGTCCTCTGTTTGACATGTCTGGGAAGTCTACTCCATAGCAAGGGCAGTCTCTGGGTTATGAACCTGTCCCTCCAGCATGTTCTGTTGATTGTGGTAATGAGGTTGAGGTCAATGGAGTGTGTGGTGCGGAGGGATTGGGATTTCTTTAGATGTAGCATTTCTAACAGAGCTGGATCAGACATGATTTTGTATGTCAAGCAGAGATCACCTCTAAGTAGGCAATATGAGACATATAATAGTTGGAGTTTTTTGAGTCTGTCCATATAGGACAAGTGTTTAAGGCCTAAAATCCTCTTTGTGAGGTACTTTTGTGGCCTCTCCAGTTGTTGCAGGTATCTAGTGAGGTACATGTCAAATGGGGCATTGTACTCAATGACTGAGGGAAAAGTAGAGGGAGACAATGACCTATTTCTTCCTGGATGCAAAACCCTTAGTAATACTGTGAAAGCTGGTGAATCAACCTGTACCAGTAGAGCTGTCACCATCTTCAAACCCCAGGATTGTGTGCTTGGCGCTTCACTGTTTGGAGTCCAATTCTCAACAGTCCACCAATGATGAAAACATAGTAAAGGAGGAGTTAACACAGGCAAATGAATGGGGACAAAGGCACACAATCTACAACTAAATGCAGAAATATCTCTTTTTATGTTGTCCATCTGAAAAGTGTAATTCCATGTTAATGACAGCATTGACAACAGTCCTAATATGCTGACACCCAGTGATGCCAGCACAGGGAACACATGTAGATAGCAGTCTGAACTTCAACCACCATGTCCACACTAGTATTGCAAGCCTATGTTGTGCACATCATACATCAGGCCATCATATGCAGATCTTAGGATTGTATGACAGCACTGTAGTCAAATCTCATCAGAACAGTAATAAATTATAAATGCTGTCTTTTGCATGTACCTCACCAGACAAATGCAGCAGCTGGAGAGACCACAGGGGTTTCTCAGCAGGGCCTACAAACAATGCCATGATGTATGTGGATAGAGTTAAAGTCATGTCACTATAATATGTCTGGTATAGGATGAGATGACATCTGCCTGGCCTCCACACCAGTGTCTGACCCTGTCTGGTGGGAGTACTGCATATCCAAAAATCTAATATAGCTGATGACATCAGCAGTGCCTGCTGATGAGAATATGGTAATAACAGTGTCCCACATGCTGGTTTAAAAGGCTTTCTGTAATGCTGAGCAAGAGCTCATACACACACACAGACACACACAGACACACACACACACACACACACACACACACACACACACACACACACACACACACACACCCTTTTGACTGCAGTGAGAATAGAACCCCTACCTAAGTACACAGACTACAGAACCCAGTACTTTACACAAGGTCCACAGCTCAAGTCCGACTTGGAGTGTCTCAGACAACACTTTCTAACTGATGACATCAGCAGTGTCTGTTGAGGAGAATATAAAGTGTCCCACATGCTGGTGTAAAACACTGTCTGTAATGTCAAACAACATTTCACACACACACACACACACACACACACACACACACACACACACACACACACACACACAGACACACACACACACACACACACACACACACACACACACACACACACACACACACACACAGTTGACTGCAGTGAGAACAGAACCCCTACCTAAGTATACAGACTACAGAAAACACAGTATGATAAACTACAAAAGGTGGAAACACGAGGCAGTACCACTTAATCTTCCACATTATTTAGCACTTTCGTCCTCACAGAGCAGGACTTTTCATCAGTATAAAATACAAGCCAAAAAGACAAAGCTTATGTAGAAACATTTCTAAATATGACCCCTCCCATCAACGAATCAAGTATTTCAGATATTGCCAATTAAACAGCCTTTCATCATATACCCTATTACAATACTATGTATATAAAAAAGTGTAAACAAATGTATAAAATATTATATAACAAGCATATATAAATCATTATTAAAAATGCAAGCTTATAAAACCAACAATCCATAACCAATTCACCTAAAGTAAAATGAAAATGGCTAATCTAATACCATAAATTTAGAATAACTAAGGCAGAAACCTTTTTCTAACATTTCACAGGGCTCTAGAAGCTTTTAACCTTAAAACAGAACTAATAGATATATTTTCGTTCAGGCGTAGGTACATAGTGGCATTGGTACGTAATTGTCACTGTAATTCTTTATACTCCAAAAAGTCATCTGCTAGTCCACCCCACTGGCCAAGTTCAACATGATCAATAATAGTAAATTTAAAAGAATGCCCATTATGTTCAGAAATGTGACTATAAAACGTGTTGTTAGGGTCCTTTTTGTGAATGGTGTACATATGCTGATAGACCTTTTTTCTGAAACTATTTTTGGTTTTCCCTATATAAAACCCTTGACATTCTTGGTACAATGCCATGTAAACTATACCATAGTTGTACCTCTTTTTGATTTTAATTGTACCAAACCCTTTAAGTTTCACTTCATTGACTTCCACCATATGTTTACATTGATGGCATTGCCCACATTTGACCACCTTAGCATACTGCCTATGTTGATACACACTCTCTAACATCTTCTTAAAGCACTGATCCTTTTTATAAACTATTAAGAGTTTATTCCCCACAACTTCTTGATATTCTCGGTCAATTCCAAACACATCCAATACTTCTGAATGATACATCTCACTTCATCAAAACTAGTGTTGTATGTAAGTACTAATGCCTTACCTAGATTTTCCTTGACCACAGTACCAAGACTGGGACTGGTTTGGCCAACCTTTTACCCAATATGGGAACATAATCACCCACTAGTCTTTTCTGAGTGACCTTACTGAAAATGCCATCTAAAAAGTACCAGGATAACCCCTACTGGACAACATGTTTCATATGTTACATTGTGTATAAAATTCACCCAGGTCAGATACCATACAGGCAAGCCAGACACACTGTCCTTTCACCAAGGACTTTTTATGGTGCATAGGATGCCAACTGTCATAAAGAAGTAACATATTAGAATATGTTGGCTTCCTATAAAGTGCTGAAATAAAAAACTTATTAACAATGTCCTTCCTTATAGTGACATCCAAATAGTTAATCTTATCCTCACATATGGTCATAGTGAATTCCAAAAAAAATAATTATAATGTGAATATACTCAAAGAATTCATCCAGTTTTTCATTTGTGTCATTCCAGAAAATTATTATGTCATCAAGGAAATGCCAATATAGTGACCAACATGAACTGAACTGGGAATTGACAGTAAAGTTGGTCTCCCAAAATGCAAATACTAAACTGGCAAAAATGGGGGCACATGCTGCCCCATTACAACACCCCCTGTTTACTTGAAAAGGTGTTGTTCAAAAATTATAAAATTATTCTCTAGTACTATTTCCATCAGTGTTCTTAAAGTAAGAATAAGGTCCTGATTTAACCTAGAATATTGGGATAAGTAGCTGTAAAACCATTTGATCCCTGTGTCATGTGGAATAACCTAAAACACATCTTTAATGTCAGTAGTAACAATTGTAATATTTTCATTAAAATGATCTTGAGAAATCCTTGATAAAAAATGCCATGGATCCTTGAAACAATAGGGATACTCTAATAAGACAATCTTAGTATAATAATCAATAAACTTAGCTATAAAGAATGTCTTTGATGCCTTTGTATCCACTATTGGTCTAAGAAGGGGATCCATAAGATCTTTATGTATCTTCGGGATCCCAAAATTTGTATGAATTCTCGGTTGCACTGCCTTTAAAAAAACTATACTCTGAGGGGGAAATCTGGTTGTTCATGAGAAGATCCTCGAGTAATACATCAATACGGTGGTATGCTATATTCATAACATTCAGACTTGTCTCTTTGGAAGAGTCAGTAAATAACATGGACAACATCTTGTTGTAATAATCATTAATGTCCACAATGACAAGCCCCCCTCCCTTTCAGGTTTCATAACCCTGATGTTAGAGTTCTTACATATCTCCTTGAGTGTCATTGCTTCATCCAAACAAATTAACCAGCGAACTGTGTCTCCCTTCACGTTGCCTAAACAAGTCACAAATTTCAGTTTCACAGAACTTTTCAAACACAGACACTCTAAAATGGTGGGGTGGATTAAAGCAACTAGGCTGCACACATCCTAGGCCCACAATATTATTTTCCTCACACCTTTGGAAAAAGAAGGCAAAATTCAACTTTCTAGTGAACATTTTAAAATTAATTAATACTTCACCAATATTTGCCTTTCTGCAAGTAATAAAAGACAAACCTTTTTCAAACAAATCAACATAAACAGTTTGTAAAGAAACATTACTGTAATTGTATATTTTAAAATCATCTTTTTTGTTACAAATTATATCTACACCACAATTGTTCTCATTCAGTTCCAATGGGGATGTCCCCTTCCTCTCCCTCCCCCTCTCTCCCCTGGTCCCTGGCGATGGCCCCATGCATTCTTTACATAATCTTTGTATCCACATTTTTTTATATATGTAGTATTGTAATAGGGTATATGATGAAGGGCTGTTTAACTGTCAATATCTTAAATAATTGGTTCATTGATGGGAAGGGTCATATTTAGAATTCTTTCTACATAAGCTCTGTCTTTTTGGCTTGTATTTTATTCTGTTGAAGTCCTGGTCTGTGAGGATGAAAGCGCTAAATAAAGTAGAAGATTAAGTGATTCTGCCTCATGTTTCCACCTTTTGTAGTTTATACGTTTGTTTGTTTGTTTGTTTTATTATTGGTCAGAAAACACAGTACTTTATACAAGTACCACTGCTCAAGTCTGAATTTTACAAGACTGCAGGTGAGCTTATAGCAGATGTCCGCAACAGGCCATGTGGGGGAAAAGATGTTGGGTGGGCTACATGAAAAGGATGCATAGGCATCTGCAAGAATCAAAATACTGTCAGTCCTTGGTATTGGAGGAATAACTGTGGGAAACTCTTCTGCTCTTCTGTCTAAACACACACACACACACACACACACACACACACACACACACACACACACACACACACACACACACACACACACACACACACACACACACACACACACACAACACACACACACACACACACACAGTTGACTGCAGTGAGAATGGAACCCTTATCTAAGTACTCAGACTGCAGAACATGATACTTTACACATGTGCCATAGCACAAGTCTGACTTTTATAAGAGTGCAGGTGAACTTATAGTAGATGACATCAGCAGGCAATGTGGGAAGTCTGCATAGGCTCATAGCTTCATAGGTTCATAGGAGGCTATTAGCCTAATGGTCCTACGGTGTTTAGAAGCCTAGCTGTGTAAACATGCAAGTACCCTTATTGAGTATAGTTGGATGGTCCTTGTTAACAAAGTGATTTTGTTTGCAGCACCAAATGGCTTTGTCCATGAGGGACATAGGTGCCACCCCAGAGGTGAGTTTACACAATCACCCAACCAGAAGTCAAGGTTGCGCTCAAACAGAATCATTCAGGAGCACTGCTTCACATGCAGTGGAAGCTTGTTACAGATGAGTGTGAGTTGTTTGTGGATATATCTGTTTCCCCAGCATGATCTGTTTATGTCACAGGCTAGGTTGAGAACCCTGAGCCAAGTTATTCTTGTCCCATTTGATTTGCAAATGTCCAGCATTTCCATTAGGGTAGGGTCTGAAACTGCTCTGTAGGGCAGGCATAGGTCACCTCACAGCAGCCTGCATAATATTGAGTACAGTGGCAGGTCCTTCACTTTCCATGTCCATCATGTTTGGAGAACATGGAGTCTCCCACACATAACCCTGTGTCTTCTCCAATTGCTGCAGGTGTCTGTTGAGGTACAGACAGAAGGGTTCATTGCACTCAATTAGTGGTCTGATAAGGATAGAGTACAGCAGAGGTATGACCACTCCGCTCTTGGATGTGATGTCCATATGTATGATGTGTGCAACGCAGAATTTGTGTCTCACCACTATGGACACATAGTGATGAAAGTGCAGATTGCTATCAACATGTGTTCCCAAGTCTCACAGCACTGTGTTTGAGCTTACAGGGTGCTATATATATATTATAATTAACAAGGGTATGTCATTGGCCAAATAGGACAATGAGCCATTGTATGTTTTAAGATTCGGTTTGTGAGTTTGGCACCAATCATTTGTCTGTGGCAGCCCCCTCCATAATATGTTATCATCATTGGAGGACTCTATATTAGTTTGACCAGTTACCAGTCATCAGCAAACTTGGTAAACCAAAGGCCATCTAACATTGCCTGCACTTCAGGGATGTAGTTTGCAAACAGTTGAGGGTCCAGCACAGATCCCTGTGGTATTCTAATGGTAAGTGGTTAGTGGTGGAGGTGCAGTCCCTAACTCTGAGAGTGTCTGTTCTGTCAGTGAGCCAGTTGCCTATCCCTCTACTACTGTATGGCTTAATTCACACATGAGAGATCTTCACTATGACTCATGAATGGCGATAGTGTCAAAGGCCTTGGATAACTGAACATAAGTGATATTCCTGTTATCCCTCATCCAGGTCATTAGGGTCAGTATCCAAGAAGTCCACAAGGTTTAATAAGCAAGTGTGTTGAAGGTCACCTATGTGCCTGTGGATATGGTTCATGCATATTCCTTCCCTAGCCTTGCAGATAAGACTTCTTGGGCATATGGGTCAATAGTTGTAGTTCTGCATGCCGCCAGATTGATGCGCATTGCATAGCAACAACTTTTGATATTACATTTTGTATTGTGGTTGACATATGTGTGGAAAAAGTACTGAGACACCAGGGTTGCAGTGCTTGGGTAGTGGCAATACATGGATGTATTGTAAATATGTGACATATTGTTAGATATGGCCCTCAGATTTTAATGTTTCCACATGTAATTTCATGTCATACACAGGGAATGCACAGTACAGACAGACACTCAGCATAATATGTACATTTCCATTGCAAGGTGAGAAGCAGGTTTGTGTGATGGTTACCAAAGTGCATACACATGCGAGGCACACATTTATGTGTAGCTAAGCAGTGCACAGACATGAGCTGCATTGTTAAAGACTGACAGTACTGAGTCTATGAAATACACCTGCTGCTTAACTGACTCTGTGGCAGCATGTGTTAATGCATTGATACATTTGTTGTTGGGGCCAGATGGTACTGGCTTAGAAATACAGGTGTATATAATACTTTTAACTACATTGCCACTGTTCACCACTGCTGTGTGTTGGTGCTCGATGTGCACCTTCGTACAAAAATGGATTAAAGAGGTGAAATGGGGTAGATAGGACACTAATGAAAGAGAGAGCAAGCAGGGAGAAGAATAAAGGGAAAGCAGGGCAGAAATGTGAAGGAGGGTGGTAGGAAAGAACCATAGCTATCCATTTCTTTAACAGTGTAAAGTGAACATATGTGGAAAATATTAACTGAATTTGGACTGTCACCTCCACAGAGAGGGAGTGACCACAACACAATCATGTTTTATAGCCAAATGGACCAAATCAAGTGTGTGAAGAAGACGTGCAAAATGGAGAGGTATGTATGGGACAATTTTTTTTGTGGGACAGGTGCCCATTTATTTTATTTTATTTATTTATTTATTTATTTTTTGGGACAGAGATGAATGTTGGGGAAGAGATGTAGGTCTGTCTGTGTCAGGTAAGTTGGGTAGGTGAGGAAGCAATTGCAGACAGACAAAATAAACAAGACAAAAATAGGGACAGTGATGGACACAAAAGGTTGGGGGACACCATGATTAAGGTGAGGGTGGGGACATCCCGAAACCATGGTCGTCAAGCTGGGTGACAGTGAGAATTAAGTCCTCACCCATTGGACTGTCCTCACTGTCACTTCACTCTACCACTGGCTGGAGTCCTTGATGTCTCCTTCTCCTCCTTTTAGTATACAGAAAATGAGGGAGATCAGCCTCTCCAGCCCACATAGCCATGCACCAATAGTGCAGCGCACAACCCTATGCACCATCCCTGGCAACTTGGTGTGGGTGATAAAATCACCACCTCCACAACTGCTCCCAGAGGGCAATACTGGACCAGTCTCCAGGGCAGGACACCTAAGGGTGCAGGTAGCGCATGAGCAGCAGAGACTATGCTGCCAGGTTGGCTTCCAGACATGCTGGGGATCAGTGCTGGAGCTGGTAGAGAGGGGGGCAGGTGGATCCTCTCAGATAGATCTACCCCACTGTGCTGTGGAGCATTTAGTGATGTGATACACATGGATGACATGAACACATTTCGATGATACACAATAATAATAATAAAATTAAAAAATTAAAAATAAAAATAAAAAATAAATAATTTTTACAATGAAATAAAATGACATAAAAATAAAATAAAGTATTCATAAAAGAAAAGAAAAGAAAAAATGGCACAAAATATAATTTTTAAAAATAATATGAAATAAAATAATAAAATAAAAATGAGAGAATTGGGTTGGGGTGAGAGAAAAAAAAAAGATCAGATTAGTACCTTTATATATCACATACAATGCATTAATAGAATTATTTGACTCTATTAACTTAACTTTTATATTTAAGACTACCACCTCCTAAGAGATCCACACTATACTACAGACTACAACAAGTAATCCTTGACATGAGCATATATTGCACATATGTGTGTTCCAATTATATAAATTACAGTTTAGAGCAGGGCATTTATACCACTAGTATAGAGGCTTTACTTTAAATATTATGGAAGAGTTAACAGTATCGTATAGTTGGGAAGTGTGATATTTGAACATACAACCTCTGATTGAAGTCTAATATTGTACTTGTGGATTTTGCATTTTAGGTCACAACATCTACCTGGATTAAATGAGTTTTTAGCATTAAACCTATAATGAAATAATTACAGAAAGGGTAAAATAAAACAGTTGTCTCTTTAACATATTAATTTATTTTAATGTCACATGTTTTGATCAATTAGATAATTGATTTTAATGTCAGATTATTTTATGCATATATAAAAGGTTTAATATTGGTTGTTATAAGATGTTTAATTTCCTGATGAAGTGTTGTATATGTGAAAGTTTTACTCACAATTACATCTATTATTTTATCTTGTGGTTCCGAACTGCTTGCTATTACTCTGAAAAAACAGAACAGAAGACCATTGTGAATACCAGTCTTGTCTATATTCAGCTTTCTAAGTCTTACAAGTACACAGGTATGGGATGTCCTCAGTCCTAAATTCCTTAATCCAATGGTTGAATGTATCCCTCTTCCTCCTCTGTAGGTTATTATAATGATGCATACATTGCTCTCCAGTGCAGTGGATACTGGTGGCATTGGATACAGCCCAGGCTAAACTATCCCAAGCCTCACACTTATATTGGGAGCCAGAATAGTCCCCCTGCATAAGCCTGTCTACTCCTGGACACCCCACCTCTGTGCGCTAAACCTGGCACCATCCCCACAAATGCCTACCATGTCTGCCACAGATCTAGAGCAGTGGAGATTGATGCTTCCCACCAATTCCAGTTATTTAGTTTAGTTTACTGGTAATGCACACATTGTTTCAAACTGATGCTCTGTGCTTACCATCATGCAAATGCATTGCTCGGCAGTGTGCAATCCCGAGCACCCCATTTGCCCAATGGTAAGCAGAGAGCAACAGTAAGGCATTTCATAATTACAGTTACAAGGTTATTGGATATATGGGTAGTTTTATATGTGTGTTAGGCAAATTTGAAGGCCATGGCAGTCCATACAGCAGAATTATACTTACAGGAATATACTACACAGTATACCCCAGTTATACAGCTGATAATAAATGTGATAATACATAGATAAATAAATAACTGACATAATACTACTTGTTAGTCTCATACATATAATCTCCACTATCTCAAGTGTTATAAATCAGAGTGACTATAATGGGAAGCAGACCAATAGTAAAAGTGTATGGAATATCCTGAATTTAAACCCAGAACCATGTGTATAGCAGTCCTACACCTATATCTGTTGTCACAAGAAGGTTGAAATAACTCTTGTCTGTCTTTCAGTTCATTGCTATAGACTGCAATGTTATAATAGTGAAAAGAAGGTTGCACACCCTGTACTAGAACCCAGGACCATCTGTACTCAAGACCTACACTTACACCTGCTGCCACAGGACTAGTTACATGACATTCAGTATTTTACTAATCATTCTTAAGGTCTCGCTGTTAACTGCTGTACAACACCACCTAGGGGGTTTGCACGATGCCAAGTAGCATTAATTGAATGTATCTGGTTTCTATTTTTGGCTGTCTGGATCCTGTCTACTTCCTGGGGTGTCCAGTTGTCCAGACTGCAGACTGCCATGCTTCATGCAAATGAGATCAACACAGCCAAGCCTGGCATTCATTTCCTTCAATCATGTGATTGCCCTAAAAGCTGCATTGTGCAAACACTGGCCCCTCAAAAAAATTACACAGACAAAGACAGAAAAGGAGAAAAATAAAAAAAAGGGGCAAGTAGTTGAAATAAGGAAACTCAATGTATGACATACACACAAAATATGTCTACATAGATCTGGATTTGAACTCTCACTCCACTGCACCTTCAGAACACAGGATGGGTGCCTTAACCCTCTTTGCCATACAAACAACTTTGCAGCAAAGAACTGAACTCCATCTGCTCACAACCAACTGTAACAGTACCTACCCTGACAGCAAACCATGCAAGTGTTATTTGTTCATTTATTATTTTTGGATGTAGTGCACCTAATGATCACACAACCTGTCATGATTACTGCTTGTAAATATACAGCTTTGTCTTACATTTCTGTGTTTGTTGGCCATTCTTCATTTATCTGACCAGTAATCTAAGACATGCAGAGTATAAGCCATTGTATATCATTTGCCTTAAAATGTGTGAGGATATTAAGTGAAAATAATATCACATGCAGTTGCCAACTAACGAAGGGCTGGTGGGATGTTAAGGAAAACAACCTGTGAATTGTGTGCTGCTTACTGAGTCTATATTATATTGTCAACAGCTCACAATGTCAACTCTGAAATAGTGAACAGTCATATAACTGATTTCTTTCCAACAGAAAGAAATTGGTTGGCCAAACAACAACGGCACACATAAACAACTATATTTAAGTGGGGGGCTTCATCCCACATACCCTCCAACATGGGGGGCTGTGCCCCTCACACCCCACTAACTAAATATTCTAACTCCAAGACTGCACTACACTCAGGGAAAGGGCAGGTGTCAGAGAATGGCCAACCGATTTCTTTCCAATGGAAAGAAATCAGTTATATGGCCGTTTGCTATTTTAGTAGTTTGACATTTTGGTGTTGAACATTTCAGAGTCGACATTGTGAGCTGTTGACAATATAATATAGACCTTTGCTTACTTGCATTTCCAATTTTACATCTAAAACTTTGTAGATCTAACCTGACATACCCAATAGAAGTAAGGCAGCCTGCAGTGCTTTTGTGTTTTCCTTCTCCCAACCACTAATCATTGTAGATGTGGCACAGTCTAACATGCATGACTGCCTCCACTGTGCTGCCAATTCAATGGATTGGATGAATGACATATTGGAACAAGGGATGCCTGTGATGGACTGAGGGGTGTCTGTCATGGAAGGAGCATTGTCTGTGATGGACCATCTTCTGGGAGGGGAATGGAATCCACATGAGCGTAGGTCAGCCACATTATCTGCTGTCAGCCAATGTGGCCCTGCCCGATCACGCTCCAAGAGTGGCAGTGCTTCCACTGCTCCAGCAGTGAGTGTGCTGTCCACGCTCAGATGTGGCATGCCATGTGGACATGGTCCTGGGCATCTCTGTGAAGGCAGCTCATCCAGTAGACATCAGTCACATTCAGGTAGCACTACAGCATCTGGCCGCAGGCATGGATGTGCCAGTGCAACTCCAGGCAGAGCCAGCTATCATGATCAGTGATAATAACAATGAACTGCCACCTCAGCCATGCAAGGCTTACACCTGTCTGACATACCAAGATGTACAGCCAGCACAGTGCTTGGCTGTGTTCATGCAAACACTCACACACCAATTTCACCTGGAGAACCCCTACAGACACACACACAACAGTTACTCATTTTGTCTCACTGGCTATTTGTTGGTGTATCTATCTGTCTGCCTGCTTCTCTTTCTTAGTCATACACACTCACCAGTCTTTTTTTGTCAGCCTAGGTTTCCTGCCCCCCACCCACACACACAATGCCCTGTGCAAGTCATGATATTATGCCACATCTCTGTTTTCTATCTTTTGGATTCAGGGATACACAAGCTCTGTGTCTGATGCTCAGTGTGCATAGCTAACGTAGTGCTCACTATATATGCATTAGGGGTGTAGAACTGTTAACTGTACCTTTGACATATATTGGCCTTGGAAAGTTATACAGCTGATAGCATCAACATTTCCCAACTTTATAGTGAATGATCTTGTGAGACATCTGAAGTCAGAAACTGCAATGTGTATCATTACTTTCTAACTTGTCTCTTTAATGATTTTCCAGTAAAAATGTATGGTGCTAAACTGAGGGCATGCAGTGATCATCAGTACTTTTGAGAGGTATGACTGTGTGAATCTTTGATGCCTGAGGCCTACTACTTGGTAATGGACACATATAAGTCTCTACTGGCACATGTTAAGGTACTTTCTGTACAAATCTCCCACTTTTTACTTACAAGACCAAGTAATGAAATAAAAGGATATACCACACATTCATATTATTAAACAATACACTCCAAGTTCAGGACTTACCTTGTAAATACAGCAGTTGCCACAGTTTCAGTTTAGGGCTGACTCTTTCTGATACAAGCAATACTCAGCCAATACATGGGGAGTTAAAAGTTGTGTGAGTTGCCTGGCATCAATTTTACTATATGTATGTGAGTAGAAGGACGGTTTTAGGCCCCTAGGTAGTGAGTGAGTGTGCTATGCCTTGTCTCTTAGCCAATGCAAGAGTATACTGAGGATGCCTACATCTTCGAATACCCACAGTAGCTGGTGGTACCTCTCTGACTCCTTATCTGCCTGGGGCTGTGGTGACCATGGTGGGATGTGTGCCCCTTCCCCTTGCTGATCCTGCTGAAGCGTTTTCCTCAGGATTATATTGTGTTGCAGGGCATATACTGTGAATATTTCTCTACATATCAGTGGAGTGTACTGCAGGGTTCCTCCAGATGTATCTAGGCACCAAAACTGTGACTTCAGCAGCCCAAACATATGCTCTATCATATTTCTGTTTTGAGCATGTGCCTCATTATGGCCTTCTTCCATGGATGTGTATGCATTTCTGATGGGTGTCATTAGCCATGGTTCCAGTGCATAGCCTGCATCCCCCAGTAAATGGCCCTGTGGGACAGTCCACCTTGGCAAACATCTGGTACAGTTGAGAGGAGTGCCATATATGTGAGTTGTAGTAACTGCCAGGGTTGCCAGCAGGCGTGTTTAAGATTATTCCCTTAGCATTCCACACACCTTGGCAGTTGATAGAGCAGTAGCCATTTTTGTTTATATAGAGCCTACCCTGCTCCCTAGGTGGTGCCTTCATTTCTAGAAATGTACAATCTATATCACCCCATACTTCAGGGTAGTGTGCTACATGGCAGAACTCCTGCATATGTCTAGCCCTCTCCTCAGAACTACAGGGAAAATATATGTGATCACTGGCATGTTGGAGCATAGCATTCAGGAACTGGTGGAGGATCCTGGATGCTGATACCTGTGACACCCCCAGCATGTCCCCTGCTGGTCTCTGAAAGATACCTGTAGCTAAGATTGTAAGGTCTAAGCATACCCTTATCTCCATTGGGATTGGATCCCCTCATTGGCTCTGGCTCTGAGTTGAGGAGGACAGGGGTCACATTGTTCCTGTAGTGTGTCCCTGTCCATCCTATAGCACTCTACAATTTCCACATCATGCAGGTTGTGAAAAGTTAAACAGAGCCTGAAAACTCTTCTCCTTCTCAGCCTAGGGCTATTAGTAGCAGCAGCAGCATTGGCTTCAGCCTGTTGCATGTACAAATGAATTAAAGCAGCAGCAGCCCTTAACATTCTGTCTGTGTAGACTCCTTTCTGTGGCTGTATTCCAAGAGTTTTGGAATTTGCAGGAAATAAAATAGCACAGTCTCTACACGGATGCTTTATAGCTTGGTGAATAGCTCCACCATGTTGGTTTTCCCTAATTAGCATGCAATTCAGCTGTTTATACCGTAATTAGTGTGACAGAGCATTTACCTTGTTTGTGCAGTGGTGCGAGCCTCTACACGGCACTTACTGAATCTAAAACTATCTGTGGCCATGTGTACGTCACCCCGAGTCATGACATGCACACGGTGAAAAATTACTGTATAGCCTTTACTGAATCCCCCCTTATTTCTTTTTATTATTATTTTCATGCATAGTTAGTAAACATATTTACATAATTGATCTGTGTGTGTGTGTGTGTGTGTGTGTGTGTGTGTGTGTGTGTGTGTGTGTGTGTGTGTGTGTGAGTGTGTGTGTGTGTTGCCATGTAGATAGATTGATCGCTCTAGATAGATATGTGTAACATGTGTATGCATGATACAAGCATGCATACGCACAGACACACATAGACATACACACACATATATATATAAAATATATATGTGTGTGTGTGTGTGTGTGTGTGTGTGTGTGTGTGTGTGTGTGTGTGTGTGTATATATATGTATATATATATATATATATATATATATACACACACACACACTTACACACACACACACACACACACACACACACACACACACACACACACACACACACACACACACACACACACACACACACACACACACACACACACACACACACACACAGTAACACAGCGTAGTGGTATTGACCAATAAAGTGTTTAAATACTGTTAATAATGCTTGTAAACTAAACAGATACATGGTAAAATGGAAATAATTGTACACAGTCTGGACATAATAAATGTCCCTTTAAGAAAATTAAATATTGTTAACAATCAGCTCTAGGTGTCTGCAAAGGTATATAAAAGAAGGGTTTGTATTGCCCAAGTCAGTTACAGAAAGTTAAAGAGATAGCTATCACCCTTGGAGAAGGAGATTGAAGAGACAGCAATATCTCAGGAAAATAATCATCGATCCACAAGATAGTTTGTAAGACGAGAGAGACCTGAAACCTGTTTGCCTGGAAAAAGATAAGAATCAGAGACTTTACCTTTAAGTTGTGTTCAGCATCTGTGTGTACTAAAAGGTATTGTGATGTGCATTGTGTTACATGCTACCAATGTTCATTTTATTTTGAAAGACCCAACATTTAAATTTAATTGTGTGACTACAGCTGTTTTATACTAAAGTCTCTTATTTCACCTGTATTTTCTACACTGATGGAGAATTAAGGCAATTTTCAGCTTGATTTCTAACCTGAAGTTTTGGCTTAACCTGTTGCTATCAAGTGATCTGAGTTTTTTTCCATAAGAAAAAGTATTTTTTTGGCTTCTTGTGCTGAAAATTTTTCATGGTGCTAAGTGCTGGATTGAAGCATGCTACAGATTTTTTAAATTAAGCACATATTTTCAGTTGGAAGTTTGTAAGTGAATATACCTGCTTCTAAATCTTCTGATGTGCTCCTGAGAGAGCTTCCCTATCTTGTACTCTGTCCCTGAGGGAGTGTACCTGCTTTATAGGCTTGGACTTTGTCCATGAGAGTGCATCTGCTTCAGAAGTCTGTGTCAAGGACTAATATTAGAGATCCCTAAAAGAATAAGGACATGGCTGAACATACAAAAAGGGAAGACCACAAAACCATTCCAGAACCAAAGTATTGCTGCAGATGGGGAGTGGTATTAACCAAAATTAGAAAATTCAATGCAGAAGGTACAAACAGGTAAAGTGCAGAAAAGAAAACACCCACTGGATATCTTCTGACCTCTGGGATATCCATAGTTAGGAACTCTAGAAAAGAAAAAAACGCAGGAGTTGTAAAAAATCATGGAAGGGTTAGCTGTCAGTGAGGAAAAAGGTTATAACAACTCTAAATAGAAAAAAAAGGCAGTGCTAGATATGAAGACTCAGGAAGAAATGTAACATTTCAAGAGAAGAAGAAATTGATGATTATATGAGAAAGGGGCATATACTACATTTCACAGGAGAAAAACTGGACATCAAAACCCAAGTACCTGTGCTAGCACGAGAAGAGGCAGAATCCTCTACATCATAAAAAGCTATTTTTGAGAAAATCTTTGACTTTGATGACCTCAGAGTGAGTTGGTTAAATCTATTAAAGGCGTAGTGGTAGTATAAAATTTTGAATAAAGCTACAGAGAGAACTTAACTAAGGCAAAGGGGGAGAAACCTACCTCAAATATTCCTACTTCCTATCTCTACTTTGAGCTACAAAATGATTTGTTGTATAGGGTAAATAAAGAGAAAGAATAAGCAATGTGCCTACTATTGGTACACAGACCCTGACAAAACTTAATGATAAGGCTTTCTTACAGCCATGTGCTTGGGGGAGATCTAGATATGGACAGAACCAAGGCAAAATAAATAGGTTTATTTGCTGGATAAAATGAAATAACGAACATTTTTTGTGTAGGAAGCCCTGAGTGTCAGAGAACAGCTCAAAACACTGGCTTTAAAAAATCCCCATCCCCATGCTTATAATACAGGCACCTTTTGAATGGACTGCGATGGACATATCAAGACCACTAGTCAGGTCCAATAAAAAATTCCAGTAGATAATGGTAATCCTAGACTATGTCGCAAAGTACCCTGAAGCAATCTCATAATGAAAAGTTAGCATTAGAACTATTGCAAGAGAACATTCTATTGTTCTCCAGAGTGGGCATATTGGAAGAAATACTTAGTGATCAAGTAACTCCATTTGTGAATTAAAATAAAGCCTCACTTATACAAATGTTTTAAAGTAAAACAACTCATAAATTCAGTGTACCACCCTCAGACTGACAGACTAGTACAGCATTTCAATAGGACCACAAAGTCCATGTTAAAAAGTCCATTGAGGAGGATTAGAACCTATTTCCATCAGATATATACTGCAGGCATGAACATGATTTAATCCTTTTGAGTTGCTGCATGTCAGACATACCAGGGGGCTACTGGATATTGCCAAAGAGGCATTACAAGAAGAAAATCCCCTGTTTAAAAGTGTACTTGAACATCATGATAATGTATAAGACAGATTAAGGGTAGTAATACCTAAAGTTTGAGATGATAAGGAAATGGCACAGGCAGCAAACAGGGAATATGTAACAGAAATGCAAGAAATAGTTCTCAAAACAGGTCTTAGTTTTACTCACTTTTGCAGAAAGCAGTTTGTTAGAAAAATGGCAGGAACCATCTGAGGTCTTAAGAAAACCTGAATAACATAACTTATAAAGTCAAACAGATTGGGAGGAGACACCCCAAGCAATTATAGCAAGTTATCATCTTGAAGCCCAGAAAGAGGTACAGGCAGCTGTAATAAGTCTGACAGCTATGGCTAGAGAACTTGACAAGGAAAGAAGGTTACCTTCCATACCCAAGGTACAAGTAGGTGACACATTGTCAAAACCTCAAAAACAGGAGGTGCAGTGGTTCCTGTTACAGAACAAAGTATTTCCAGAACTAAACATCATATTGAAACTAACCCATGGAAAGAGTTAACCTAAACCTATGCAGTAATCCTGAACCCATAAGCAAGGCAAATTGAGAATAAGTAAAAAAGATCCTAAGTCTATGGGCCATTGAAGATTCTACTAGTGAATGAAATAACACAATCATTTTTCTCCCAAACTGAGAAAGAAACTTTAGGTTCTACAATGACTACAGGGGATTAACTAGTATTTCTAAGTTCAATTTTTATGCTGTGCTGAGGGTAGATACGCTAATCGAATGGCTAGAGAAGATAGATTTTTAAGTCTGCTTGACTTAACAAAAGGCTACTGGCAGATTCCCCAACTGTGTTATCTAAGGAGAAAGCTGCCTTATATAAACTAATGGCTTGTTTCAATACAAGGTTCTCTTCTATGCCTTCCATAGTGCTCCATATGTTTCAACAGTTGATGGCAGAGACCTTAAAGATAATCCCACTTGTGTTGCCGCACATTTAGATCCTGCAATCATATACTGAATGATTTCTCAAAATAAATGCTGTATTAACATCCCAAAAGCTAGTAGGATTGACAGAAAATGCTTCTAAAAGTAAGATCTGAATGAGACAGCTAAAATACCTGGGCTACGTAACAGGAAGTGGCTCATCAACCCCTGAAGGAGAAGATAAAGGTAGAAAAGAAGTAGGTGGTGCAACAAACTAAAAAAATGTAATGGTTTACTATCAAAAATTTTCAAATAGGTTTTGCGAGTAATGACTTACTCGAACTGAAATGCCGTAAACATGCACACCGTTCGCTCACAACTCCGAGCACGGTAATGTTGGCATGTCAAATTTGACATTATTGACATTACCTGGATGTCCAGAGATGTACTACTAAAGATTTTTAGCGAGGCAAGCCCCTCTGCACCCCCCACACCCCCTGTTAATTATATATTCTAACTCCAAGATCGCACTATAGTGAGGAAAAGGGTACTTTTCTCAATCACCACTGTAGTGTAATCCCATTGTAAACAGCAACGCTCAAAACCCCAAACGCAACTTATGTATTAACATTTCACAAGCAATGGCATTTCCACTTGCAATTTTAAACTTTTGGACTTTTACCTTCAACCTTATGGACGATAGTAAGGTGACTTTTAAACATTTGCTTGTAAACCAAACTAATTAGACTGTTTTTGGGGTTAGCCAAATGCTATAGAAAATTTGTGGTACACTTTGTTACAATTGTATACCATCTCATTAGTCTGACTAAGGGAAATATATCCACAGAAGTCTGGAATACAAAATCAAAAACAGATTTCCAACAGCTAAATGACATTTTGTGCTCCAAACTTGTGCTGACATTCCCTGATTTCACCAAACATTTAATGATATATATATCAATACTTCTGATGCAGGTCTAGGAACAGCTTTGTCACAATGGACTGATGGTGAAAACATGTCCATTTGTTATTTGAGGGGAAACCTGGCCAAGGCACTAGCTATGTATTATGCCATTGCTTGGCAATTAAATAGGTACACAGGTTACTGTGGTACTACCTGCTGAGTAGTAAGTTTACCCTTGTAATGATCTTGCTTCCTGACAGTGACTACACCATCAGAAAGAAGACAATAAGAAACTGTGTAAATGGTCTTTGTCATTGCGGCCTCTTTAGAATTAAAGTGCAACACAAGTCTGATTCCAACCACTACAATGGGGATGGTGTGTCAGAGGCTCACAGTCTTATCCCAATAACCCGAAACTAATGATTTCAATGTGGGGTCAAATGTCACATAGTGTGACCATGCTCCGCGGTGCAGTGTAGTTCATTGCACAAATTGTGTAAACTACAAGAGATGCATGGAAAATATTAAAAAAAATCAGTGTTTTAACTGGATATTGGATATCATCTGTATGTGAAAGGTATCCATTTAAGGGGGATTTAATATGGCTGATATTTTTCACTTGTGCATATTTAATAATGTTGTCAAGCTAACCTTTGCTTTTTTGTAAAATGTTATATGCAGCTTATTTTTCACTGTAAGTATTTACCTAATCAGTTTGTCTATGGTCTGTTGATTCTATATATAACCAGTTCTGCTATCCAGCATCTGTGACTTGTTCACCTTGTTGACCTATTCCATGCATTTTTTTAATAATTTCCAACCTTGTCCCTAGTGATGGGCCAAATGCTTATTGCTTTTCATTCATTATATTTTGTGGGCAAGATTTAGTGTGCAAAGACTGGATGATGAGGCTTTTTCTATGAGAAGATAAGTTTTAATGCAGTTTATTTACCGATTTATTTTATTTCCATTTGTTAAATGGGTAAGCACACTGGTCTGAAGAGCATTTTCAGGCACGATTCATAGGTTAAGCAACAGTACAAAACGTATGAATCAGAAAGAGTAGTAACAAGGAATCATAAGCATGAATTTAATTGTACAAACAACAATATAAAAATATAAGTTTGCAGCATAGAAATATGAAGTAATAATATAGGTATTTACCGTATCAATTCTATAATAATATGTTCTTTCAAAGAATGATTACACATACATAGTACTGTTTCCAATAACATATAGTAGCACTAGTTTATAAATATACATAAAAGCTCTGATCATATTGCTTTGACAAATACAAGATCAAGTCAAGTATAAGTAAGAAAAAAGTAGCTAGTTTTTTTCTATAATCCATCTTGATCATGAAAGCAAAGTGCATTTTTTAATTCAAATAGGTAAGTTTTTAGCTGTATCTTAAAGTTTTCAAGTATAGTTATTTCTCGTACTTTGCCTGGTAGGCTATTGCAAGATTCCATACTATTTTTGAGAGTTTTTCTGCAGTGGCCATAGAAAATCCAAGTGAATGAAATGCGGGTGCTGGTCAAGTTTGTAAATGAGTATGGATTGCCTTTATGTGCATCTGATTCTTTACTGGGTGACAGCAACGATGATCAATAAGCATAAATGTGAGCATATTTCGAAGGAAATTCGCTCTGTCTGAAATAAATTACCGAGGGTAATGAAGTGGGTTTCAGCTGATAGAATTAGATGTATAAATCTGAATATTTTATTTTCTGTTTTCTGAAGTATATTAGTTTTGCGCTGACAGTAGTGTGTTAACTGTAAGAGCATATTCTAGGCTTGGCTATAGTAAGTTTGTATGATTTTTCAAGTTTATACACAAAATAGATTAAACATTTTATATGCTATTTTAGATGAGTTATAACTTTCCGTCCTTGAGATTCAATATATGGGGTATACATTAAAATATGATCTATGATCAGTCCTAGATATTTAACCTGAGTTAAACCAGCTGCCTGTTGTCTTTCAGGATCAGTAAGCATTATAGGTTGGAATTTGGAGTTTTTTTGGGGGTGCCTCGAAGCATTGCAGTTGATTTTTGGATGTTCAAAGCCATTTCAAACATAGAGTTAAGTCATTAGTTAGAGGAGATTTATCTCATTTACTGATTTACATGCCTTGATATCTATGTAGTGCACGGAGCACTGTAATCATGCTCCAATGTGGGGAAAAAGATAAACTTGTTAGGTGCTTCTCTAGCTCAAGAACTGATCAAACAATTGTTACTCATCCCCTCATGCACTATTATGGTGAGGTCTCATGCTATTGACAAAAAACGAGCAGTGTCAGCCAACAAAAAACAATGGCAGAAAGTAAACAGCTTGGTTTCTGTCTGCTGCCCTCTGTCCCAAATTTATTTTGACAAATCATTGAGAATTACAGACAGTCAAAATACCAGAATTAGAGTTTCAGGTTTCTTATTGTTCAGAAAATGCATACTGATGCAAAACTTGTTGTTCTACTAACTTTTTAAGTGAATTAGAACAATAACTATATCCAAGAAAAGAGGTAACAAATGTCCGAATATAAAATGTATTGAATAACACAACAACATGGTAAGCACTTTAACGTCTAACTTGGACGTGAAAGTGCTTAATAGCATCTCATTCACAAGTGTTACAAATAACATTCAGTACATTACATAAATGACCGACATGGTGGTACAGTGGAAGCATTGTTGCCTCACAGCAAGAGGTTCTCCTGTTCGATTCTTGGCTGGAGTGCCTTCTGTGTGGAGTCTGCATGTCCTCCCCGTGGTCAAGTGGCCTCCAAAAGACATGCGTAAATGGGTGTGCCTTTGCTGAAGGCTGGGCGTCAGCTGGCAACTCAGCACCATAAAAATCTACTGCCAATCATTAGTGGACCAGAGTTCCACTGTGGCGACCCCTAACTGGGAAAAGCCAAAAAGACAAACAACATTACATAAATGAATGAGATGCTATTAAGTGCTTTATGTCTGTAAGTTTCAAATTATTTTTTTCTTATATATTTGGTTTATAGGTATTTATTAATTGTAACAACTGATAGGTCAAGTTTTAATTGAATGATTAACTGAGTAATGTCTTTCTATGTAAATAGCAGGTGATGTTTTGACTTTTTACAAGTCTGAAGAAGCATCCGAGTTAGACGTGAAAGCGCTTACCTTGTAGTTGTGTTATTTAATAAATGTTATATTCAAGCCCTATTTGTTACCTCTTTTCTTGGATGCAGTTACTTTATTTTTGGAAAGGGGGACTTCATTCTCTGACTGGTCTTTGATTGGGCATCTTTTATTTGAATTAGAGCAATAGTTGAAAACTGTCCCTGATTTTGATCCATTAATCCCCTGTATTCTTGAGCAAATAAACTGATTTGCTCTCTTAACAGTATTCTCACTGATTGTTTTTCCAGCTTTTATAGTTGTTAAAACACTTTGAATATTTTTTTTTCATTTTTCTGTCACTGGTATTAAATGGAGCAGATAAAACTCCATACACTACAAAAAGTTATGGTTGTGCCTCTAATCACAACCCTTTATTACACATTCTTACCATGGATGACAAGATTCATCTCTTGAGCTGCACTGTCAAGGTGAATTTTTGTGGTGTTCATGCTTAAATACATAAGTGGATTATGATCAGATGCCCAATCATACTTCTCTATATCATCTGTGTAGAGAGGACAGTTAAGGCTAGGTAGATTCTAGGGCAGATCACAAACATATAGCAAGAAAATTAGTGGTCCTAGAAGTGATCCTTGTGGCACACCACGTTTATTGAAGTAATATGTGTGCAAAGGCTCTGAGATGATACCGTGATTGTTACATTAAAGAGATAATTAACAAACCATATGTCTCTGGCCAAATTAATGTCTGTTATGACATTTTGCATCATTAATTTGTAGTAGCTACAGCACAAACCAGTAACACTAAATTCTACACAGCCTACAACAAACTTGAATTCTGCAGCAGCCTTCCACCAACAAGCTATCACAATATATCTCTAAAAACTCTACAGTGGCCATCCTTCTATATAAAAATCTAAACTGCACATCTTACTCTGGCTTATAAACTGTTATGCTACTATGATTGCCTTTCTCTTATTTACATTGTGAGGAAGAAAGAACCCACAAGGACACTGTAACCTTCACCTTCTGCATCTGGAAGTCAGATAATCATAATAATTTGATGATGCCACCTTCTCATTCCATGGACATAACTATGAAACTCATTGTCACCTCTAATCCAAATATTCAATTTAAACAATGTTTAAGTCATTACCTTATCATCTTAGAGGCATGTAATGTGTGAAATTATTTGACTATACTAAATGCATCTTAATTACTTCTTCTTCCGGCTTTTTCCCGGTTAGGGGGTCACCACAGCAGAACTCCGGTCCGCTAATGATTGGCAGTAGATTTTTACAGTTCCGAGGTGCCAGCCCAATGCCCAACCTTCAATGAAGGCATGCCCATTCACGCATGTCTTTCGAATGCCACTCCACCGCAGGGAGAACATGCAGACTCCACACAGA
Organism: Protopterus annectens; assembly: GCF_019279795.1. Taxonomy (NCBI): domain Eukaryota; kingdom Metazoa; phylum Chordata; order Ceratodontiformes; family Protopteridae; genus Protopterus; species Protopterus annectens. The sequence goes on along the minus strand of NC_056731.1, from coordinate 98,994,711 downwards.
AGGGGCTCCAGCCAAGAATCGAACAGGAGAACCTCTTGCTGTGAGGCGACAACGCTACCACTGCACCACCGCGGCTACACAAATGCATCTTAATTACTACTACAATTATTCACACTAGACCTCCATCCTAATCACACAGACTTTCTGTTAAAATTATGTTCTTCCCCTAACTCACCTCAGAAATAAATGTGTATTATAAATTATTAAATTGCTCAGCATGTATATACTTCTTCTAAGCATATCTCTGGCATACTGTTATTATCTTTTCAACTACTTAGTAGCTTATTACTACCACCATTAATCATCATCTATTTTATATTTGTATATGTAATATATATAGCCTCCAGCTATCACATGAGACCAAGTCCTAAAAGTGCTATCAGTAGCTTAAAAGCACTGCATGAATGGGCCCCAACAATATTTCTGGATGCATCTTAAAGGAGAACCTCAACCACAGATGGAAAAAAACATGTTTATTTCATCATGCCTTGTTGTTTCCTACATTTTAGTACCACTTTTGGACTCAATATACTTTTTTTTAAATATTTTTAAATGTAATTGCTGAGTATGACCACATTGGGTCTGGCATCTTGATTTTTTTAGTCTACCTCTAGGTATCCCACAATGCTGTTTTTGGCTTTAAAATGTTACAACATAACCCCTAAGCTCAAATCAATGCATTGACTTACATGCATTTTCACATATACCCTGCTTTCTTTAGTTAGGTTTAATTACCATTTCTTGTTTTTTATTGACTACTTAAAAGAAAACAAGGATAATCACAAAGAACAGTATTCTGAGTGCCTGTTACTTCTTTTTCTTTCTAAAGTAGCCAATTTCCATTCTTTTGCTATGAGGTTGTAGTCCTTAGTGATCTCCCCTCACCTAAACACCTTCCTTTCATATCTGTCAAAGTGGCAAAGGTAATTTGAGCTGTTTGCTGCTGTGATTGATAGCTCACAGCAGGAGACAAAGTTCATGGAGTGTTGCCTTGTACTATCCACCTACTTACAGTGGGACATTTATTTTTGCTGCAGCATAGCCTCTTTCTGTTCTCAAATTTTAATCCTTTCTACCGACTAATTGGTAATACATTGTTTGGCAACCCTTCCACCTTCATTTTTCTGGGATTCCTGAGAAAGCAAAATTCTTAAATAACCATGTCACAAAAAGCCATAAAAAATAAACATTTTGTTTTTATATAGCACTGTGATGCACTTAAAATGGCCTAATAAAAACTGCTTACATTCTCAAGGTGGGAATATAAGGTGTGCTTATACTTCTACTGACAATGCTTGGGATCAGCTACTGATAAAGGCAACCTCGCACAACCTACCTGCTTGAACAGGGTTGCTGTTTTTTTTTTTTTTTTTTTTATAGCCACAGTCCATCTTCCTGTCCAGATTCTTTAGGTAAATTGCAATAGTCTCTCCTACAGGTTAGTCCCTGAACCAATCAGACCTCCCCCTCACCTTCCTGTCTGAAATTATTAATTATAGGTGCCCATAAGGTGCCATTTTTAAAATACTGTTTATCTGGCTATATCAACCATCCTGTTCCATGAGTGGTGTGCTTACGAAGTAAGTGCTTTATTCTGTAAATATCTATAATGTGATTCAGTGGCTTTAACTGTTATTATATCAGATACTACTAGAAAGAAGGTGATAATGTGGTCTAACTTATAAACCATAACGTTATTTGTAAGACGCAGATGAGCATTGGTAGCAAGCCCAATACTTTACTGTTAAAGGACTTTGATTCTTTACCGTTAAAGGACTTACAATGAAATGAAGCTATAAACTGAGTTTTTTGGTGGAGATATATATATATATATATATATATATATATATATATATATATATATATATATAAAATGGAATTTAATGTTAATGTTACCACACATATGATTTAAAGTGATAGTGCTCGGTAGCAGCGTCTACATGCATATCTTTGTTAGTGACAAAGATATCAAGTCAGCATGTTTTAAGAAGTGATTAGAAGTTAAGACCCACTTTAAATATTAGCTTCAGAATGTTCAAAGTGGGAGCTGCATGGTTATAGGTCCTGAACATAGATGCTATCGGATTGCTACATGTGATGATGTTTGTTCAACAATGAAATTGTAATACATTCTGTATAACAGGCATTAATGACTTATTAGTTTTTTTTTCTCTCTGACACTTCCCAGTTCCCAATTACTTTTAATTGTTCCTATCTATTTAATCTCCTATACTCACTCTTCTATTTCCTTTGGACTGTCCCCCAACCACATACATGCTGAAGCCACATTTCCAAATGGCGCAAGCTGGAGTACACAGCTGGAAGTACATCGGAGCTGAAACTACATCTCTGCCCTCACAATTAGTCTAAAAAGTACAGGAACAAGATAGAATTTGGTAATCTATCTTTAATTGTTTGTTGGCATGCATACTTAGCCAGGAGAATACCCCAGTGCTCCCCTCCCTCCTATAACTAAACCAGATCTGATTTAATTCTATTAGGAGTTCATTTTAAATGTATTAAAGTAGCCAGATAATAAGCATCCCTGCACACGACTCCTTCAATTTAGTTTCCACCCGGTACTGTAATATAAACTGTTATATTGACCATCTCTCAGTCTTCCCTTCTATTAACATAAATCAGACTTGCTTTTCCTTCAACAATGGCCTAACAAATACTGCTTACATTCTCAAGGGGGGAATATAAGGTGTGCTTATACTTCTACTAGCACTGCTTGTGGTCAGCTACTAATAAAGGCAACCTCACACAACCTACCTGCTTGAACAAGGTTGCTGATAGTTTTTTTACAGTTTTTTACAGTTTTTTACAGTTGCAGTCTGTCTTCCTGTCCAGGATCTACCCGTTCCATTTGGGCTCACTCCGCTATCCCACCCTACCCCCAAATCTCACCCAGCTCCTCTACTCCTAAACTTATAGCACACTATCTACTTTCCTTAAGCTCTCAACCAATCACTGAACAATACATCCTCTTCTCACTCCTCCCCTCTAACCCACAACCAACACACCCTCTACCCGCTCATCCCATCTCCCCCTCATCCTCCTCCCCCCTTAACAATGTTATTGTTTCCATCTCCCAAACTCCTACAAATATTATCTTTACACACTTTTGTCTGTACCTTTCTAATACTTACAACTTAACTTCCTGCCACTGTCAATTACAAAACACTGTCTCCTTTCTATTAATTCAAACCCTCTGCAGCTCCACTCACTACCGCCCAGTCTTGTCACTGTACTTAACATGTTCAACACAGCATTTATAGGACATGCTTCCCACATAATTACCTACAGCTATCCTCAAAAACTCAAACATCTCTCACATATTGCAAAATACTAACTAGGTTCATCAACCATCACTTACACGTCTCTCCACAACTATATCTCTCTTGAGATATACATTCTATAAAGCACCAACCCCACCACCCTATGACACTGCACAAATATCTTATCTTCCCTTAGCATCTCTCACCTCCTCTTCCTCCTTAACATGAATGTCAAGAGCATAGTCAACAAAATGCATGACCTACGTGACTTCCTATCACTCTACCCCCCTGATATTGCAGTTCTATCCAAACATGATTCAAACCTGAAATTCCCAACAATGCAATTCTCCCCCAGGATACAATATACAGAGATGTGACAGGAAAAATAAGCATGAAGATGGTGTAGCCTTGTTATATAAACAAAACTTAAATGTACAACTCATAGAACCAAGTTTGCCAGAATTCAACAATATTGAATTACTATTTACCAAACTGAAATTAACCACAAAAAACTCTAATCATAATAGCTGCATATATTCCCCCAGCCAATAGTCCAAATACAATTGAGGAACTCTTGCATTTGATTTCACTAACTTTCCCTCAGGAAGCCATTGTAATGGGTGATTTTAAGGCCAACTGCTACTCTTATAACTCCAACATGCCAACAAACCATGTTAAACTACACAGATTTACCCAGATCATGCAGTTTCTGACTAGAACTGACAAAGAAACCAAAATACAGTCAATTCTGGACTGGATTCTCACTAACAAACCTGCCCAAACATACCAATCAGGCTATTTCTCAGATAGCATTACTGATCATCTCCTCACATACATAGTCAGACACTGTCCCAACCCTCAGAAATACAACATAACACCTAATACACAACAAAAAATACTTCAACACCAAAACTTTAAACTCCATCTTACAAAACTGTGACTGGTCCCCTCTAAAACACTACCCTTAGAATCTGCAGTGCAATACTTCATTACTACCTTCCTCAACATACCAAACACATTAACCCCATGCCATACATCCAGGATAAAATGTAGCACTGCTGCCTGGCTTAGAAAGGATACTAAAACTTACTCAAATTCAAGATAAAGCCTGGACACTGTGGCTCATTAACAAAACCATAGCTAACCTTGAACACTTCAGACAACTCAGAAATAAAGCCAAAGCCCAGGTCAAACTTGACAGAAAGAATTAATATACTGTACTACAAAATAAGCACCATGACAACCCTAAAAAGTTTGGTCCACCATAAATAAGTGCCTCCAACCAGGCCACTCTACTGCACTCCCCCATCCACCAACAGCAATGACAACATAGCAGAACAATTCAAATCTTTCTTCACAAATAGCATACTATCACTCACTAAAAACCACTGTAATAACCTCCCTACAATATCAACTGTACATATTGACACCACTGATGCCTTTCCATTCAAAGCTGTTACTATTTAAGCCCACATCTCTAACATCCCCACAATCTTCCCTCAGAATTTCTACAAATTGCTGATGACACTATCTCCTACCCTGTCTCTATTTTCATTAACTGATCCATCTCTGAGAAATATATATCTGTAATCTGGAAAATATCCTATGTAATTCCACTGCACAATGGTTGCACCTCGACTGCGTTCTTCAACTACAGATGCATAGCTATCTTATCACCACTACCAATACACAACTCCTAAACTACCTCTTATCCAATAACCTCCTTACTTGCACCCAGAATGGTTTCCACCCTAACTATAATACCACAACAGCTCAACATACACAACTATATTCCTCTGAATGTGTTTGGGGTGCATACTTGTCTTATGGAGTATATTATTCTTTCTACAGGGTTTCCTGAACATACTAGTAGAAAGTTGACCTATTGTATTCTTACTTACAGGTGTATCCAAATAATATATGCTTTCATGAGAATAGTGCCTAGCAAATGTCAGGAAAGATGTTGTACTCTCTACATATTGCTTAAATTCCAGTAGGAGCTCAGTAGGGCCATGCCAAACAAGAAAGATGTCATCCACAGAACATTTGTAAAACTTGACATATGACCTGTAGTATTTATCTGTGAACACTGATTGCTTTTCCCAGTGTGCTAATACAATCTTCGCATAGGTGTTCGCACAAGCTGTGCCCATTGCAACCACTACTTTTTGTAGAAAGCACTCTGTTTGAAATATAAATACATTATTCTCCGGTATGAGTGCTAGAAGAGCACATATCATCGCACTTTAGAACTAGATACAGCACCCTCTGACACAAGGAATAATCTAACTCTATCAATTCCATCATCATTAGGGATAACAGTAAAAAGTGAATTATCATCCAAGGTCTAACCCAACATAATTAATGGTCCATTCATACAAATCCTGAAGTAAGTGCCTAGTATCTTTCAAGACAGTGTTGATATCTAAAAAGGGCCTAAGCTGTTTCTCAATATAAATGATCATTGGCTCAGTGAGCCAACCTCTGCCTGACACAATCGGACAGAAAGGGGGGTCAAGTACGTCCTTTTGTACTTCAGGTAAACCATAAATAACGGGTATCGTCAGATGTTCCACAGAGAAGTATGCGTACAATTCAAAATCTATCTGATTAGTTATAAAAAGGTCACAGAGATAAAAATGTAGCCTGTTTTCTATCCCTGAAATCTGAAACTTCCATAGTTTAACATATACCTGTGCATCATTACATTAACGTATTCGAGTGATGTGAATGCAGTTTGTGATATTGTGAAAAGACATTGGCGTATTCTATTAACTGATTCAGATATAAGTAAAGTTGTGGGACTACAACCTAAATTTGCATTTAAGAACAGTAGGTCATTGAAACAGCATCTGTGTTATAAACAGGCTCAGATGCATGCAACTATTTCAGAACAGAAGGGTACATTTGCCTGTAGGTCCTGTAAAGTTTGGAAATATATTTGGCCTGTAAGTGTAGTGATGCATCCTAGGACACTGTGTCCCCTTGAATTTTCTTTTTATGCTGATTGTTTGACTAAGAATATTGTTTATTTAGCGAAATGTTGCTCCTCTGATAGTTTTTATGTTGGTAAGACCAATTGGACTTTGAAGGAGAGGATGATGGAACACATAAATGATATTCATAGTGTTAAACTTAATAATGCACTGGCTAAACATGTGCATGAGGTAGGGGAAACACATTATTTTAAGTTTTTAGTTTTACAGGGAATTAATAGTAGCATAAGAGAGGGAGCTGTGCCTAATGATACTGAGTATGTAGAGTTAAGGTGGATAATAGACTTTAGAGCCAATTTGCCTCCTGGTCTCAGTAGTGCTGCCTCCTTAAAACTGGTACTTAGGAAGAGAGGTCTGTTACACTGAATGAATCATATGACTATGTTTTTAGTTGTGATTGGTTTAATTATTTTATTTAAGTTCTTTTTTGTAATATGTATTGTGGTCTGAAGAAGCGGGTGACTGTGAAAGCGCTTACCAATTTATGTGTTTTTATTAAACTGACTTGTTTCTCAGCCCTGTGAATGTCTTGCCTTTTACATTATTATCTTCTGGATTTAGTCTGGGTTCCACTGCTAATCATCACTGATTACCTAAGAAGTTACGAAGCACAGGTCAAAAGTAAGATTTAAAAAATCATGAGTATTCTGCAAAATCAGGGACATTTGAGATGTATGGTCTTGGGCCATTTACCTCTTATTATACTGTTGTCTGTATTTGCTCCTTGTAATTTGTCTCTTGCAACTAGAAGATTTATCCAAGTTTTCTACAGTAATTTTCTTAAACCAGTAAATCATTGATAATGCAGCTTCTCTAATTTATTTTTCACATATTGTAAATCAGTATGCAGCCCCTTCACTGTTTTATTTCTGATTCCAGTCACTTCAGTTTTTTATTCCTCTTTATAAATCCATCACACATATTGCAATGTATTGTGTTTAGAAAATATGTTTATTCCCTTCCCTTTTAATTCCCTTTTTAATTCCAAGATACTAGTATCGGTGCTTCCATGTAACTTATTACAATGAAAGTAAAGTTGTTTGTTATAAAGACATCCAGTTTCATATCCCTGCATCTGAAGAATACCAAAAATAAATATGGTTACCTCAAATAAGCATGAGAGATGTAACTACTGTAATATTTGTACTACTATACCACTAATACTGAAAGGGGGGAACTACCCTAAAGCTAATTGTAATACACAGGCTGCTATGTATGTAATAATATCCTGTGCTGCATTCTATGAGGGGAAGACAGAACGATGTTTGATAGATAGAATATACGAACACATATGGTATAAAGAAAAAGAACAAAAAGAGTGCCTTGTATAAACACATGACCATGTGTAAGAGTTACAAAAAGTTTGCATTTTTTTTGCGGTTGACAAAATTAATTTAGAAGAGATGAATTATTACTAGGAAAATCAGTTAGAAATGAAGGAGTTAAAATGGCAATTAAGACTGAATGCGGGGGTTTCCCCAAGTTTGAATGAGTATATTAGTATAAGTAGTATTTTAAAACTGCAAGCTAGTAAAATATGAATGTATTTTTACAATTTCAAAAGCAGGTAATTTTATGCACTCTGACTGGTGGAATGTCAAGTGATTTGTTTTATGTTAATTTAAAAGTGGGCGTGTTTAAACTAAGATTCTGAAAAAGTCTATAGTATAGATGAAAGCACTTAATTATCTGTTTGATTGTTTTATTTAATAAACAGCGGTTCATGAATTGTCGAGTGTGGTGCTCTTATTTATTATAAACTAAACTGTGCCTGTCTTGTCACAGCTTTAATAAACAATACAATTGCATTATACCATTCTGTTGTACTGTTCCAAGCCCACATGATAGACTGAAGCACTGTAGTGCATTCTAGCAAATCTTATGCTTAACCATTACAAATGTACAGATTCTAAGCAGAAATCTAAAATTTTCACACAAACACACACACACACACACACACACACACACACACACACACACACACACACACACACACACACACACGCACACATGCTTGTCTTATCGTCTTGTTTATAGAGTTCTCTTAATGCATTACAACTGTCTGTTTCCAAACCTGTCACGTGATCTGCCTTACAGTTATATGACTTTCAGTTCAAATCTGCATGTTGGTTCGATGTATTCTTAAGCAATCGTGTACGGTTTGTACTAAGCAAGTTGTATGTATGGACCTCCTAAATGAGGCCTTACACTTAGGAGGCTTAAAGCTGAAAAGGTCAAGAATTCTACAGATGAGAAACCTAGTAGGCAAAAAAAAATCCTACTCGATATTCAAAGGTAGTATTCAGCCTAGAAGATATATATGTACAAAACACAATTATGAGGTTAGATGGAGGAGTAAGATGTTTTGTCTTGTAAAAGCTCCTACAATGAAAGACTAAGACTTTAGTGCAGCTAGGAGCAGTCCAAGTCCTTTAACTTAATACACAAATTTAAACCTACTCTTCCTTATAAATATGAGTGGATATGGGAATAATGCCTCTAAAAGTTTGACAGTCACATGTAACAGTACAGCCTTCAACATTTTCTTCCTACTTGAGGGAGAGGTGAAGCTGAATATCATTAACATGCTGTGATGTCCAATAGCTCTATCTATATTTATAGTTCTTAAAATAATCATGTAGATTATGACCATCATAGGATCCAAAGCTGAACACTGTGAAACTCTGCAACTCAGTAAGTGAAAGGGAAATGGTTGCATTTCCAAAACAATTCATGAAGAGTAACCCAAAAATTAACCAGTAAACCACACAAATACTGTGGCAGTAAGATCACTGTGAGTCTTCATGAGATCTGTAATCAGTGGAATTAAATACTGATGAGAGATCAAGGAGTACCTGAATGGAATACAGTCTTTGATCCCTCACTATCTGACAAAGAGCAAATAGGACAGGCAGGTCATATATCAATGCATATATCTCTATAAGCATACCACAAAGGGAAGGTTAGAGATTAGTAATGTTCAACATAGTGCTCATCTCAAATAGTCTTCCTATGGTGAGGGTTATTAATACTTCTATAAGAACAGATGGAAAACTGAAAAGAATCAAAAAAGCATGATCTGACATATACCCAACCTAGAGATTCTAGGCCAGGTAGTTCAAATCTAGAAGGTCCAGTATTCAGACTAAGTGGTAGAATATAAAGCTGTAAGCAACCACATAGTTTCCTTAGAGTAAGCCAATGAAAAGATACAATGGTAAAAACTGGAAAGATCCAACATCAGACCCATGGCACCTTCATTGAAAGTTTGTGCATGAAGAGTGTCTGAAACTGAGGAAACGGTACCCTCAACGATCTGACTTCTAAAGATGTAAATGTCATCTGGGTTATCAAACAGGCTGGACTGCACAGGCAGCTGTGGTTGTCATTTTAATTAGGGGGAGAATTTGTGAGACAAAAGAAATGCCTTCTTCTTTGAGATTTTTGGAGTGTAGTCTAAACAATGTTTTATTCAAAATAAGGTTATTCTCAAAAACAGCAAATTTATCTCTATTCCCAGTCCACCCTCCAACTATTCCTCCTCATCTGACAAATGTCTTGACTGCAATATCTTTCTTTGGCTTGTATAAGCCATGTATGTATTTTAGTGGAGAAAACAAATGAAAAGGATGTCGGAAGACATGATTATATGACATTGAGTTGATTGCAATCACCTGCTTTTCTCTCAACAATAGAATGCTCCAGTAAAATCATGACATCGCTAGGTAATCATTATATCACTAGGTAAGGTATTACACAAATCCCTGTACTGAGTCTGGTCAGTATCAGGTAATCTGCCAGTGTAATTGTAGTTAGAAATGAGTTTTGGAGTGGTTGGAACATGACTCAAGTTTGACTACCAGGTTAAATAAGACCACATCTAGTTGGAAAATGAAGCCATGTGAATAGCTTCTAATAAAGATTAGTGAGGAAATATGAGAAAAGCAGTGGCCCTCCAAAGTTGAAGGAAATTCACAGTGAAATGGAATTTTTGTAACCTCAGATTTTAATGTTAATCAAAGATAATTCATCTTATGGTGAGATAGGAAACATTCAAAGGAATCCACAATCTCTTGAATAAATATCTGCACGTAGCTAGATGGATGGTGTATGAGGAGAAATCTGCAATTCACTCCTGTCCTAAGTGGATATTTAAAGGAGGTAGTGCTTCCACTGTCAACCTGAGACATAGCAATCCCAGATTGTTATCCAACTAATTGTAGCCAACTGAGGACACTGTATAACAAAAAATAATAATGAGAGAGATGTTGAAAATGGTGCCTAAGTTGCTGTCAATCCAGATTTCCATTACAAAATTCAGTTCAGCCTCCTGCACTAAATCTGAAACAGTAGCTCTACTATTTTGGAAATGGTGTCTCAAAGAATACTCTCTCCCCAATCCCAAGTCCCCAGATTCACTAGTCACCAAACAGTTTTCCATTAACTGGGTCTACTGCAAGATTGCTACAGTAACAACAGTTACTTTATCCTACAACATTGCTGAGCTCATTTAAGTCTTCTCAAGCTCACATCTCTTCACTAGTACTTTAAGGGGTGATCTGCCCAAATATTTGGTAACCTTTTGAAATGTTTGGGCCCAGTAGAATGACTCCTGAAATATGTAGAATGAATGACCAGAATATTCCCTTTTCTCCAAGGTATGGCGATCTCAGAGTTGGAATATAAATATATATATATATATATATATATATATATATATATATATATATATATATATATATATAAGTTCCAGGGTGTGTGGGAGGCGTGCCCTCCACATGGGGGGTACAGGGTGGGCTTGCCCCCTGAAAAAAGAAGTTTTAAGGAGAAGAGCAATCTTCGAGTTTTGCTCTTCTCCTGTGTGAGTTTTGCTCTTCTCCTGTGTTTTCAGTCTTTTTTTTTGACATGTCAACACTCTGCATTTTGAGTGCCAACATTTCAATAGTGAGCCCAGATATTTTCCTAGGTACTAGAGATCTGCCAACACATGTAGGGTCTTCTTTGTTACCATGTTGCTCATTCAAAAATGAACTAAGAGTAGTCACCATTCTGCTATTTGGAGACACCTCAGCCTCCTACTCCACAGCTACTCCACTGTTAGAGATCTCCAATACTAGGGACATCTTCATAATCCTTTAATCTTTGGGGTTTGTGGCCACCAGGACCCCTTTCCTCCAGTCACATCATTTCCCTGCAAAGGTATATAGACTGTTTAGCAGTACAGCATTACCATCATTCCTCTTTTCCATTCTACTTTAAGCAGTTCAGGGTATGCCAACATTGCCACCACTCCTTCTGTGTATAAATGCCACACTGCATGGGATAAGGCATCCCTGTTCTGGTACTCAGCTATAGAGTAATCCTTTCATATTTTATTTGTTTCCAACAAGGAGTGACTATTAAATACTGCTGTCTTCAAAAATCAGGTCATATGTCTGTGACTATGGCATTTACAAATGGTGTCTGAGATGCCTGGGGTTCACTGAGGGCTTAAACACACTTTGTTCATGCTTTATTAAGAACTTCACATCTGCACCTTTCCCCTGGTACATGGTGAAGCCATTGTTTCACAAAATCTACAAGCTACCTACCTTGCATGCCCACCTTTTAAGCCACTTAAAACTGAGTGGGGACGTTGGGTGGTCAGATTTTGCACACAAGAGGAAAAGGTTCAGCAATTCTGGGCAGTCATGTAATCTTTTCAAAACTGCCCAGAATTGCTAAACCACTTCCTCTTGTGTGCAAAATCTGGCCACCCAACGTCCCCACTCAGTTTTCCTTTTCCTTGTTCCTTGTCTACTCTGGTCCACTTGAAAGCTCAGGCTGTACAGAATATCTCTCAAACTACTGCACTAAACCATAGGGCCATCTACCACAACTATCACATGGTATACCACAATCTCCATTATAGAGCCTCCTGTTACCATAAAAACCTTGCTACAAGCCCAAAGTATTCTTACTAACACAATTTTTCACACATTGCACTCCATCATTGCAATGATTCAAATATAATGTTAAAAGTAAAACCTGGTATAGAACACTGTGATTATATCACCATATTACTTGGGCTCTATCATACCTTCCACACTCCACAAAGTCATTACAAATTCAAATACATTGATTATAAATTACAGAAAGTCTTCTGAAAATAATTCTCACAATTCATGAAGTTTAAAAAGTGTTTATTTCATATCTTGTTGTGCAGGTTTCCCCTGCATCTCAAGCTCTATGATTTATTTAATGACTGATTCCTTTAACAAACTCTTTCTACAAGTCTGGAAGACTGCTAAGCATAATTCCAATGTATGATAAGGACAATGGAGCATCACTGTGAAATATATTGTCTCATCTTGCTGCTGACACTTAGAGCACTATAAATAACTGTTTGAACTCCATGTCAGCAGTCAGTAAATTATCTAGCAGCTTATTACAAGCTGGACAGGATGCAATCTGACATTAGATGTCTTCATAGCTCACTGGCTGTCTAATTAAAGGAACAACTGACACTAAACAGGCTTTAGACAACTGAAAGCATGTTATGACTATGTCTGCTCATTTTCTAAAAGATTTTGACAGCTTGTGTCATAGTCCTGCCTTGCTTGGACTTAACCGCATACACGTGAGGAGTACTGAGATTCTGAAGTTGTGTTGTACATAACAGGTGACATGTACATGTGACTGTTCCTCACTATCATTGAAGTTAAGAAATAGTACTAAATGGCATTTACTAGCTATGACAGGTGACCATTGCCATGTTTATGATGATGACACCATTTGTTGATGACAGCTCCATAACTTAGGCTGATGGAAGTATGCACAGTGCATTTACAGCCGTGCTGGTGTATTTTGAAAAGAAAGTGAGTGCAAATGAAATACAGCGTAAGCGTCTTAAAGGTAAGGCTACTGATACATCAGTGCCCAAATCAAGTGTTGAAACGACATTTCTGGATGGAAGAATAATTAAAACACCCATAAATATTTGGGTGTGCAACTAAACAAAAAGTTATCTCCGCTGGGAATTACATATCAGAAGGCAGTAAAATGCAAAGGAGGCTGGAGCAACTTTCATGATGTCAGCTCCCTAGTGACAACTTTGATTATGACAGGATTATGTTATGCTAGTATCAAATCAGGAAATGCAAAAATAAGTTTAATGGCTGTTTGCTTGTAAGATTCTATAGGTACCTGTGTTTGTAAGTGAAATGAGAACATGGTACACTGGAACTGTTATGGTAAAACAGGTAGGAACATGGGAACATGGTGGGTGACAAAAGTTTTCAATGTGCCATGGCTATTAAATCTTTGAGATATGATTGTGTTTCAGCTATTCACCTTTAAAAAGTAAAAAGCAAAAGGTCTAATAAACTAATGGCACCAATTCTGAGAATTAATCTAACATCTGAAATCAAAATATATTCATAATAACAGAAACACTAAATTATGTCAGAAATTAAACAAAATCAAATAATCAGATATAGTTACAAACTCAGCTGCATTCATTTTAATGGAAATAGTTTATATAGGTAAAGTACAATCTTCTTCTTCTTCATCTTTCGGCTTTTCCCAGTTAGGGGTCGCCACAGCAGATCACCTGTCCGCTCATGATTGGCAGTGGAGTTTTTACAGTGTCGAGTTATGGTATCTTATTGCAGCTTTGCTTTTATGAGGCCAGTAAACACACCCAATTGTCCATACGTACTTATCTGTGTGCACGCATGCAGTGCATATATGTGTGTGTATGTGTTTGTATGTGTGTCTGCATGCATGTGCACATTTAATATTATGACTGTTTTTATGGATTTTCTGTGTTTATTACAATCTTGTTCTGTGTGCTTTTAATAGCATTCATGAAAAAATATAGTGCAGTTCAACAAAAGAAAGTATGACATGGCATAGGACAGGGGAATCAGCTCACAACATAGGGCATCATTTTTGAAAAAACTAATACAGAGAATAAGAAGGCACTCTGTAGATGCACAGCAAAATTCAGGATTGTAACTGGGGAACAGTGCAGTGCAAATGCAGGTGTAATCAAGGTGCACATGAATTATGAACTTTATAAAAATATTTTAAGGCACAGTACATTTGGATCCAGACTACTTCAAAATTTCATGCCATAGTGGACCAGACAGCAACAGAAATATGGACAGCGTAGTACATAACTGCTTTGGACTGGAAGTAGAGAAAAAGAGGAATGAGGTAGGTACAGGGGCTGAACATGCCATCAGGATGCAGAAGTGAAAGCAGTTTTGAAGCTCTGAACTAGACACAGCTGTATGACCTTGACAGTGTAAGAGTACCTTAAATGGTTAATGGTGGTAGGCCTGTCACGGGTACAACATGTGATATGCGGTTTACTATCATTAAGTCAAGTCAAAGGTCGTTGAGTCTTCATGTCATTGACATACATCTGTGAAAGCTGGATAAACAAATTCTGGTATATCTGACACAAACAGTGAACCTCGAACTCCCCACCACTCTGGACCCAGAAACAAGCATTACCATGGGTCCAGAAGGTGTTTCACATTTCAACGTTCTAAATGTGGGACTCACGTGGGTGGACCCAACCACCTGTGACTCGACTTAATGATAGTAAACTGTGATATGTGCCATACATACATCATATCAGCATGGCTGTTTAGTTTATCCCACTGTGGTCCATGGCTGCAGTAGCTGTCTGCATCCTAGCCAGAGGCACTTTGTAGTGGTTTACAGGTAACACACAAGATACGTCTCAGTCTGCGTCAAGGATGCTAGATGTAGTCCTCACATGCATGCTTCAGCCAACTGGTAACAGCAGCAGGTGTTATGATACCCCCCCCCCCCCCAAGAAATAATGAACCATTGTTCAAGCATTATACAGGTCAGTGAATCAGCTGATAGTGATAGTGCAATGAAGTAACCCTGTATAGCTGCCAATGCTCCAAAAGACACTTATGAAGTGGCATATATAAATAGGAGATGCACTCTACTAAATGTCATCTGCTTTATAATCTTAAAGGCATTATCACAAACATTTCCTACCGTTACACTCAAGTATCTATGATGCACATCTGAAGATGCATAGCATATTTCGAGCATTTTTTCAGGAAAGTGTGACACAGGTATATTTCACAGATAAATGATGGAATGTTGCAGTAGCCACAAGCAACACTGACATAGCAGTATTATTTGGACAGGGGTTGCTCACAGACCAGCAGGCAGCTAACATATTTGCTTTGTGTATCCTACTGATGATTCCAGCTTGCTCACTATAGCCATGGAAATGACCTTATATCTTCAGTATTATGCTGAGTTGCAGTACAAAGAGACTAATAAGAAGTTATACATTTTACTGGACAAAGTACAACAGTGTCAACAGCTCTGACATTCTGAACTAGGCACAGTTGTATAAAACATGCAGTCCAGTGTCTGGATGACTCACAGTGTGTGCTACAGTGTACACTAGTCAAAGCTGAACAGATAGTCCTGGCTCCTGCTGTGCTGCACAACATGGGGCTGCATTGGGATTTGGCTGCAGGTCAGAATGTTATCTGCATGGTGCAGGAGCTGTTGAAGCTGGTGCACATACGGATATCAAATATGAGGAGCTTGTGGATGCTAAACTAGTGGCACAAGCAGCACAAGTTATTTACATGCATACAGATACAATTTGGTAAACATGTATGCAGTATAACATGTGGCACATATGAATGTAGTGTGTGCATAATAGAAATGTCCCTTCTGTACTCATGAACAGTGTACAGATGTAAAAAACAGTGTAAGCTCTGTAATGTATATAATATATATAAGCAATACAAGAAACATAGCTTTCACTTACACAATATATGGACAATTATTGTATCACTAATTCAACAGAAAACCACCACAAAGGACTACACAGCCTGTGTCAGACGTAGATCTACTGCAGATTTTACACATCCCTAGGGTGATTTGGCTGTAGCCAGGGACACTAGCTGTTGAGGCATCAATACCATCCACACATACTGTGCTGCCATTGTGTTACACGGAGGAGAATGCATTTTTTGTGCAGATGCAAGCCTGTTAAGTAGGCATCTGGTCATAATACTGTATATCTGAAATGCGGCATGCAGATATTTGGTCAGGTCACCTAAGGGTGCCCTAATGTCTTATTTCTGATTAAAAAATGATGCTGTGAAAATTTACTGTACTACCCTTTGCTCCACACACATTTCTTATGAGTGTGTAAGGTTGCTTTACTGCTCTTCTCTCCCCACACAACTTGTGAGATCTGTAAAGTAGCTGTACTGCCCCTCACTCCAAACACAAGCTTGTGTGAGGTGCACCACAGTGGGTCTCAGCTATACCATACCATCACCTTGGTGGGTCTCAGCTATACTCTACCATCATGTGCACTGTCATGTCATAACATCAGTCCAAGCTAGATATGACTGCTATAAGTCTGCACTGAAGGTGACTGATCTGTTTCAGGAACAAAACATATTAAAGTGCAGCTGGGTCCAGTACAGCTGATCCAGATCGGGGTTATATCTCCACATGGCACACACTGTGATAGCCAGTAGTAGTAACCCTTCATGTGGTACAGTTCATAAAAATGGATGTGCTGGCTATGTCTTTATCTGTTGCCAATCAATATGCACCACACTGCTTTACTAGCTGGATACAGTATGAGACACTGTAGATGTGAATGGTATCCCCAGGAATACAACTTTCATATATATTTTGTTTCCTCAACTCACTATTTACAGTGCTCTTAGCAGTATGTGACATGATAACAGGAATGGCACTGTTATAATCAACATCTGTGCCCAGCATATGCTCCAGTACCATAATGACATAATCAACAGTTCTGGTAGTACCTGCATTTGTCATGCTATAGATGCATTTCCAAGAAAATCTGTGTCATCAGGACTTCTGGTCTTTGAATATTGCATTAAGACAGTATTTTCTCACACATGCCCAAAAGGCCACCACGACAATCGTATTGGTGGATCATAGATACAAGTGGATAGATATGAAAACCGTGTAATGAATCAAATAACAACCATGTGTATGGCATAAAATGCAGCAGGCACTATACAAGTCAGAAACACACACACGCGCGCGCGCACCACACAGGCACACACACACACACAAAACACACACACACACACACACACACACACACACACACACACACACACACACACACACACACACACACATATCTACAGTAACAGATGACTTATCCATGGGGTCAGGAGCACTGGAGGTGCAGCTTCTGGAGGCTGATGCAAAGGAATGTCCTCCATGACTCCCACTGTGAACCAGATATACCCATCAGACAGATATGCAGGTAATTCTGCCTTGCATAACACATGCTGTAAGCTATTTTGCTACTCTTGCACATAGCTATGAGCTGACAAAGAGTGAAGGCACATACCTATTTCTGACTAGGGGATATTCACCTGATGTGGCAGCCACAGTTAGTCTGGCAAAATGTAAACATCAATGTAATATTTGCACATTTTACATAGACCAACTAATAGCTGTATATGTAACAGCACACTTACTGGCAGTGTCACCAGAAACTTCATGTTCTTACTCCCTATCAAGGATGGCCTGTCAATGCCATCAATACATGATAGATGACTTTTACTGTTGGGGGTTTGAACTTTAACACTGTCAACCAGTGGGCCACCTATGAATATGAGGGAAAGGGGCAATGGTCCTAAGACCTACTCCAGTGTCTCAAATAGGTCTGAGGGTTACCAAAAGGATGGTCTTTACAGTCACACCATTAGAGACCAAAAGATTAAGTAAAAATGAAAACTGCACACAAATATAGTTAACAACCAATTCACTGAATGCAACCTTGCCCCAAAAGTGTAAAGGGAATATGTACTGCTCTCTTTGGTATCGGATTCTAACTTCTACACCCAGAATATGAATGCACACTTGTAACTCACAGAGCTGATGCTTTGGCCTAGCACCCCAGGTCCCTTTGTCATCACTCTCTCTATGAACCAATTCTCCAAATTTCTCTGAACTTTATGCCTACCATAGGTACTCCACCACCATGGCTATGGCAAAAGAACACATACCCCAGCTATTTGCCACTCTTGATTTATCCAAACATGAATAATAAAAAATAGCATCTCAGGGGTACTATTCTCAAACAGTCTGACAAAATGGAAGGCAGAAACCACAGCTTTGCCAACTTGCAGTGCTAAACAATAGAATCCTTCTTCTCAGAAGTGAGCCTTATCATCACCCTGGTAATGTGTAATAAATGAGCTCAGAGATCTTAAAAGTGAATAAATAAAACACCACTTAAACAGTAAAGACAGTGCTGATACAGACTAAATATGCAGTAGTCAAAACAATGTATACATAATATAAAAATAACAGTTGTTTAGACAGAATATATAGAGAAAACTGATCTGCAGTTAATAAATACCTTAGCTGTCTCTTGGTACAGAAATGATGGTTCTAGTTAAGTTAGCAAAATTAATACCAGGCAGAATTCAAAAACAAAAGTGGATGAGTCATCAAAACCCAGGCAAAGTCTGAGACTAAACTGCTCCATGGTTTTAGTGCCAAGTATATACTTCATTACTAAAGAAACCAGGGATCATCAAATTGTATAAATTCCTTCCCACAGAAAAACATGTGCAACTACATTATATCAGATTACATTAGTCCCTTTCCCAGTCCACAGAAGAAAGCCCAACAGTAAGCAGGATACATCTATTAGCTGTTCGCATATTAATAGCTGCTTCCTTTCACAGTATTAGCCAGCTGCCCCTTTGAAGTACGCTGTGATTGCATTCTCTATTGCCCTTGGTCTTCCTGTCGCCAAAACTTTGTGTGATTTAATTGCATGCAAGCAAGTAAGTCTTCCCTAAGAAAATGCATGAATTTATAGTTTACATTTCAGATGTATGTTTCATACATTTCCTTTCATCTCACTTTCTCATTTATAGAGAAAAGTCAACAAGGTTGCACAAATTTTAGGTTATAGTAAACATATATTGTAGACTAAAAATAACTCAAATATAATTTGCAAATGTGCCAACATTCTGAAATAAGACAGAAAAAATACATTACATTTAAAAGCAATTTTTCTACCCTGACAGCATACCCCTGTCAAGTTTTGTTAACCATAGGTGACTGTCCACGTGTGACTCAGGGAAAGTTAGGGGCCTATGTGGCATGAGGGCTGGTACATGATTAGCTCCAGTAGCACTGGCAGAATAGTCATTGACAAATCCACAATTGCAAATTCTAGCATTGCTTAACATTTATTTATTTATTGACCTTTGGTGATCAGGAAAGTCTGACTGGGTCAAAAACCCATTTTCAGTGGAGGCCTGGAAAGAAAAGCTCCAATACAGTGTAGACAATAGTATTATATTATATCAACAAAGTTTATGTACTAATAAGTTTTCAAATGTAGTTAATATATCATCAGGTTTGTACTTCATCAAGTTCAACATTACATGTTATATATTTGTTCATAGGTTCATAGGTAGGTACTAGGCTATCTGCCCGAAGGCATTTATACGCCTAGGCAGAATGTGTTGGCTTTCACCGCCCCCTAGATTAGTTCCCTGTGCCTCTGTCCAGCAGAGCCACTGAAGTGAACCCCGGGGTAAACTTTCTGTTTCCCATTCACTCATCAAGGTTTCTCTTGAAGAGTGCTAGTGAGGAGCTCTGCCTAATGTAGATTGGAATCTTGTTCCAAAGCATGGGAAGTCTCTGGGACAGGAATCTATCCCTCCAGCACGTCCTATTTATTGTTGTGGTGAGGTTTAGATCCCTAGAGCGTGTGGCTTGAGGGGATAAGGTTTTCTTTAGGTGGAGCATGTCCATCAATTCTGGGTTGGACATGGCCTTATATGTCAGGCAGAGATCACCTCTGAGAAGGCAGTATGCAACCGAGTACAGCTGGAGTTTCTTCAGTTGAGTTGCATAGGGCATCTGTTTGAGGCCAGTGATCCTCTTGGTGAGGTATTTCTGTGGTCTTTCCAGCTGTTGCAGGTGTCTTATAAGGTACAACCCAAATGGGGCATTGTACTCTATGATGGGTCTGATGAGTGATGAGTAGAGGGGTACAATGACCTCTTCTGATCTGGATGCAAACCCTTTTGTGATTAGGTGGGCCACATAGAAGGATTTTCTAACCACTTTGACAAAATGGAAAGGAGCGATTACTATCTACTTGGGTCCCCAGATCCCTTATTACATTTTCTGTATTTAGGGGACTACCACCTATGTGGTAGTTTGTGGGTACTTTGTTATTTCCAAAGGGAATGACTATGCACTTTTTGGAATTTAGCTTGAGGCCATGATTTTGACACCAGGCATCCATTTCAGTAGGACCCTTTTGGAGGATGTCTGTGTCAGCCAGTGAGTCAATTATAGCCCCTAGTTTGCAGTTGTCTGCGAAATTGGTCAGCCATAGTCCTCCTGTGCTTGTCTGTACCTCTGAGAAGTATATGCTAAACAGGAGGGGTCCTAGGACTGAGCCCTGGGGAATGCCACTTGTAACCGGTTTAGAGTCAGACTTAGTTCCCGCAACTCTCACCATGTGGGTTCTGTCCGTGAGCCAATTGGCAACCTATCTTGTGACATAGGGGTTTATGTTCAGGCTGGTGAGCTTGTCTATAATACCAGAATGGGGAATGGTGTTGAAGGCATTTGCAAGGTCTAGGTAGGCTGTGTGTACCAACTTTCCCTCATCTAAAGCCTTGGTAACTTTCTCAAAGAAATGTACCAGGTTAAGGAGACATGATCTGCCCTTAACAAAGCCGAACTGGGTAGGGTCCAGTGTTTGGAGGTTCCCAATGACTCTGTTAATGAGTTCCATGATGATGCGCTCCATAGCCTTGCAGACTAAGCTAGTCAGGCTTATAGGGCGATAGTTCCCGGGGTCTGTTGTGGCTTCACCTTTGTGGAGCAGAATAACTGTTGCTGTGCACCACTCTATGGCAAACATCTGGTAGAAATGAAATGTATATGGAAATTTTACATTTTAAATAATATCACAAGAGGTTCTGAGAGAGAAAGTTACAATAAGACTTTAAAGGTTTGTGGGGAAATAGAAGTAAAGTGAAAGCACAGCAGAAGAAGGGGTATGTTACAGGAGATTGTGTGTTGAGTTAAGCTGAGAAAATCTAACAGAAGGAGGAGATGTTGTTAGTGGTTTATATACTATAAGCTGAAGGATGAGAGGGATGAGCAAGGAAAAAAAATAATTCATAGGGATGCTAGAGGGGTGTGGTTAAGTGGGAGTGGGAAGAGGGCATAGTGGTGTGGAAGAAAAACACCTTACAATAATATTTGTTTTGCTACTTCTTTATAAACCTTGTAATAAATACTGGAGCTTTTCTCCCCGGGCCTCTACTGAAAATGGACATATATCCAACTAGACTAGCCCGGTCAACAAATGTAAAATAAAAAATAAAAAAAATAAAAAATAAAGATATGTATTATTGTGAGCAAAGACAGCTCCAGGAATTTTAGTGGTAGTTTTTTTACTGTAAGTTTAAACTTTTTGGGGTTGTCTATACTAGTAATGGTATTTGGTAGGGTCTTCCATAGTTTAGCTATGGTATATGAATAGAGATGCTCACCTGCTCTTTTTTGGTTGTCTATTGCTTGAACAAAGGTTTCTGGTGAGAATGTAGTTGGGGAGGATGGATTTTAGGACTGGACAATTGTCTGGTCTAAGTACTAGTTTTAGTGTTAATGTTAGTTGTATAAAATCAAGATAGTGGGAGAATTCTAGCCAGTTTAGTTCTCTAAAGGCATTGCAGTGGTGGGTGCTGTAGGATGAGCAAGTGGCAAGTTTAACAATCTTATAGAAACAAAACTCGAGTTTTGTTTTGAGAGAGGCATGCAGATTCTTGAAAATGGGAGCACCATATAGTAGAGAGGGAACTAAGTAGGCATTTGCTAGTGTTATAATAAATAATAATAAATAATATTATGGCGAGCCATTTGTTGCACTTACACCATTTATAAAGGGTCACTGAGAGAAGTAATATCTGCAGTCACCTATTATCCCCTGTAACTGTAGACATTCTCATTGAATATGCAGGCTGCCATACTCAAGTCAGGTGGAGTCTGTGGTCCTCAGCTGTCTGTAGGGCAACTTCTGTTTCCTTCTTATAAAATTATCACTTCTATGGTATGCTTCATATGCTTCTGGATCATTTCTGGGAGGGTGAGGCATGGTGTTATGTATACAAACAGTGATAGGCAGACGTAATTTCCCCATTACCATACATTTCCAATATATTCTCAAGCTACATGGTAACCTCTGTGTTATTCCTGTATTCAAATAAGTGTTGTGATGACTATTGAAACAGTGCTTAACTGGCTTGGTTTTGGCACTTGATTTAATTGCCAACACTATCCTTACATGTTAAGTTTCTGATAACAAAGGGACAGTAGTCAATATTCTGCAATATGACAATGTCACCCTCTGAAAATATTATGTTTTTATTGTCTGTTGGCATTGTTGTTTATAATTTGATCTTAAGGGATGAAAAAGTGAACTCAGAGAGAAAACTAAGTATTGTATGTATATATGGAGGTAGAAGGGACTATCCCATAACTGAAATGCATTAAGTAAACTACAACATTGTACTGAAGCAATAATACTTAGACTTGTTTATTACATCATTCTAGGGAGATATGGAGCTATTTCCCCACGTTCTTAATTTCTGGGCATGCATTTGTGAGGAGTTACAATGGTCCACAAAGGGTGGGGATAATAATGCAGAAGTCTTTTTCTGAAGAGACTTGGGGGGCAGCCAGGATTGCAGAAAGACAGAAAATGCTCTACCCATACCATTAGGGAATGATTCCAATTAGACTGAAGTTCAAGCCAAAGAAAATAAAAGGAATAAAGAACTGATTAGTCATGGGGCATTTAAGATAAAAACAATGGGAGGATCTCATCTTACTATATCAGTCATTTATTTCTCCTTTAAAAACAATGATCTTATTTATTTGGTTGACAAGAAAGAGGAAGAGCTAGTTAAAAGTGTTAGTATCTAGAACCTCCTGAATCTAGGGTTGCCACCTTTTCAAATGGCCAAAGTGGGACATTTTCGGGACACACACCAGATTTTACAGGCCAACACATACCCATGGTCAGTACAAATGATAGAACTTGCCTAAATAAAAGCTTATTCTTGTAGCAATTTAGTTGCTTATTCTGTTTCTTGTAACATTTAGGTATTTTACATACAGAAATAACAATTTTATGCAACTATTACATAAAATATGGGACATAATTATGTCCTACAATCTCAGGACATTTGCCATTTTTAATATTTTTGGTCAGGACACAACTGCCCAAAGAGGGACTGTCCCTCGCAAAGTGGGACAGGTGGTAACCCTACCTGAAACATGGTGTTGAATCTGACCCATGGTCATATTTCAGGAGGTCATGTAAGGGAATAAAAGATGAGACAGTGAGACCTGTGAAGGCTCTTTCAGACTGGATTTTTTTTCTGTTATGGAAAGGTTTTCTGGCACCTGTCCTAAGTGATAGAAAACTGCTCCATACAAAGAGGGACTGTCCCTCGCAAAGTGGGACAGGTGGTAACCCTTCCTGAAACATGGTGTTGAATCTGACCCATGGTCATATTTCAGGAGGTCATGTAAGGGAATAAAAGATGAGACAGTGAGACCTGTGAAGGC
This sequence comes from Protopterus annectens, assembly GCF_019279795.1. NCBI lineage: Eukaryota > Metazoa > Chordata > Ceratodontiformes > Protopteridae > Protopterus > Protopterus annectens. Next base: position 98,970,755 of record NC_056731.1, on the reverse strand, counting down.
TCTTTCAGACTGGATTTTTTTTTCTGTTATGGAAAGGTTTTCTGGCACCTGTCCTAAGTGATAGAAAACTGCTCCATACAAAAAAAAAAAAAAAAACTTCCACTACTTTTAGTATACCTGTCAAATTGCAAATGTTCTTTTTGTTGAGATTGCTATGGATTTGATGGATTTGGTAGGTCTGCTAATCAAGACTTTTATAGGCCATCAATATATTTTAGTAATTCTAGACTATGTCAGACATTGCCCTGAGGTTGTACTATCATGTAGAGCCTCAACCAGTCCTATAGCCATATGACCAGTGCTCAGGCTTAACTGATTTGGGTCCTGATGAAAGATCAGTGGACCAATTTTATGTCTCAGATAGGAGCTATGCTAGTTAACAGAAGAACAGCTAAAAATGCAGTGCATCGGTGATGGTTTGGTGGAGTTCTTCAATAAACCTAAAAAAAAAAACATGTTGTTAGAGGTGGTTAAGAAGCAAATCACAGACACTTCACTACCCTAGGTGATGTTTGGCATCATGGAGGTCCATCAGTCATCCTTAGGGTCATATTGTTTGACTTACTGTGTGGAAGGCATACTGGGGTTCACTGGACTTAGCAAATAAAATGTGCAAACAGGAGAATAACCCTTTAAATTTCTCAGGATGTGTTACAAAAATGCAAGAAATAGTAGTATCAGTTATACAGTGATATATCAGACATTCATAAAGTTTTGAGCTGAAGGAATCAGCTGTCAGATTTTAAAAAATGGTATATTGTAAGTCGGAGGTCAATATATTAACAATTATGATTGGTGCAAAGTTTAAGTCATAAAGTAAAGACACATTTGTCACATTTGTATTTTTAGATTTTTAAAACTGGAATTTTATGATTTATTTAACTCATTCTCTCCAATGGAGCTGTGGAAGTTTGCTCTGCAACTTCCAATGGGCAGAGCCTAGGATTTATGACAGAATCGAAAATGTCCATTTGCAAAATGTCCATATCTCTGTAGCCATATGATTTACTTAAGAAATGTAAATAAACTCTTCCGCATAAATTATTTTTAAAATTATAGTATTCTTTAGGTTTAGGTCTTAAACTGGATTTTTCAAGTCACAGTAAACATAGTAATTACGTCTGTAATATTTTGAAAACAACTTACAATACCTCAGCAACCGCTCAAGTTACACACATACTGTCAGCAGCATTTTGTTCAACTGGCTGAGAGCTTTCATATGAGACTAAGCAATCATGTCTGTGCTACATGGTTGTTCAGATATTTAGAAAAAAACAGGACATTTATGATAACATGAAAAATATTATGTGAACAACAATTAATATCACTTTACCTAGACTAGATGGAGTTCAAATATCAATGCAATTGTGTTTGCCATTGTGTGAGCTTTAATCTGAAATCTTTTAATACATTGTATGTAGCATGGCTTTGGAATTATTAATGCAAATATGAATAAACAATATTTACAGCTAGAGGCATCAGTAGGATGCAACTGCAGAAACACCTATAGGTGTCACTCGGTTGTAATGAGATAAATAATTATAATGTTTAAATAAACTAAGCACTATAGTGAATAAAGACATTCTCAATAACGACAATACTAATGAGAAATAGATACACTAAAACTGAGGTAAAACAATAAAATAGAGCATGTTTTGACATACTTGTTTTCAACATCTTTCAATGAAGATGAAGAATTTGCTGCAAACAGATTGCACAAAGGAACCATTCTTGTTATGAATGCATGTGATCTTTCAGTGTTTATTTTTGCTGTTTGTGTACAAGTCCTCCTTTTCTGATTATAAAAATGGTTGGTTGCTTTTGACAAGACAAATTACTTGACTATTTTGAATTATGGTACATTTTAAAGTATTCATTTTCTGCACATGTCCAGCAGGTTTGTAAAAATACTGTGTGTTATATACACATTTCTTTTGAAGTCTGAAAAGCAATTAAAAATTCACTTTCAGCAGTGTTGACTTGGTTGCTAAGGAACTTGAAAGGGTCACATTTTATAGTAATCCATGCTACTCTTCTTTGCACCAGCTCAGACTTGTCTTCTCTGCTTATGTTCTTTGCTCTGATGCAGTCTTGCTATTTAATCTGTCACAGATGAACTTTTTTTTCTCTTTATATTGTATGCATTGTGTGCTTTCTGATCTTGTAAATTAATAATATATATAAGCAGCAACTTTAAATATATAGTTACTTGATACTTAAGCAATATTTCATGATTGTATGTGGATATATTAGGATTTATCCATAGTCTATGTGGTTTGATCATGACAGTGAAGCCTGAATGATTAAACAAAGCCAACCGTGGGTAAATCTTGCTATCCCATTCCCCACACACACAAGTGGATTATTACTATAATGCGATTACATTATTTAAGAAAGAAATTGCTTGCCTTTCTTAAATAATGTGTTTGTATAATGATGCTTTAGTCTCCTTCTGCTTTGTCCCCTCTTTGCTGACGTACTGCACATGTGTACTGGACTTCCACTCCCACAATTGCACAGTAATCAGTGCAAGAGAAGCAACAGAGAAAGGAGCATTTCCACTGCATTTTTCAGTACTATTTATAAAAAAAATATAGAATTTTATGAGCGACATCTCAAAAATATGAGAAAAAATGTTTCTGTTTCTTTAATTTTGCAGAACTTACTTGATTTTTCTCATATTTTGGTGTGTTCTCAGTATAGAATGCTGTTACCCAATTGAAGCCTTTTAGTAGGTCACAGTAATGGGTTCTGGAGCCAATAAGCAAAATAAAATTTCATATCTTGTTAACAGCGTTCTGTATTTTATGTATGTTAGAACTGCAGTGATATGGTAGTAATGGAAGTCCATATTCCATTTTGGGGATAACAACAGTTATGCTAGGTTGAGAAATGCAGTAGGTGAGAGCAAATGAGCTATACTGTATCACAGGTTAAGATGAGTCAATATTTTATTTATTCCCCTATTTGCATGCTGCAAAACGTTTAGTGACAAGTCCAGTGTTAAGCCAACTTTTACTCAGTACTACTGGGTAATGCATTACCATTGTTATCTAGTATTATTAGAGGTGATAGGCTGTTTAACCTACTGACAGCGATATACTATAGAATCCGTATTTAACAGTGCTCAGCATCTGACATTTCTGATTGTAGTTCTGAAATGCCTAACAAGATATATTGTTAAGCTTTCACTATATGTTACCTTTTGTACACTATGGTTGTTTCATCATATCCTAGCATCACTGAATGTTTACAAGCAGAGATGGATCAAGCACTAGATGACTTAGGCAGTCGCCCAGGCCCACTGGCTGGGAGGGACCTGCTGGCTGGGGGGGCTGCCACAATATTTACTTTTTAATCTAAAAAAAAAACAAAAAACATTTACTTTAAATTAAAAAAATAGACATCTTCTTTAAGAACATCTCCTGCATTTGTCAATGCACACCTACTGTTGCTGATTCTTTCTTTAAGACAATCATGTTCACACACAGGAATTAAACACACTTATAGAAGACAATGCATACAAATGTTCTGTTCCATAGGTAGGGGCTCAAACCCTGTACCTCAGTTACAGAAGACAAGAGCCTGAATCCTCTACACCAGCTATCAGACAGTATGAATTTCAATGCATTTTCAAGGAACTGTGAGCTTCAAGGGAAGATAAGTTTACTGCTGCTCATGCTAACTCTGTTTTCAATGTGCAACTGTTTTGTTTAGCAAATGGTCATCTTTTTGCTAAAAAAACCTGAAAGTAGTGTTAGTAGCACAACACATAGCATACTTGCTTTGATGCAGAAGGCTGTGGGTTCTACTCCCATACTATATAGATGGATTATTGATACTGTACTGTACTTTAATGGGGGGGGGACACTGCTGCCATTTTGAGTATGCCCTCCTTTGGATGAAATTACTGGTAACTATGAACCTGTTGTCAGTGTGCCATCCATTCCCTCGTCATTATTTTTTAATGTAACATAGGCAATTTATGGTTCTAGGCCAGCAGGCACTGGATTTGTAGATAAAACATTGAAATATAAAGTTGTTTGCCAGAAGCAACCTCTTTATTAGTTACAGGTGTCTGTAATGCGGAATTATTCAGATGACTTTTACTTTTGCAGAAATTGTACATGTTGACTGATATTGGTGGATTGTAATGAAAGAAGTTTGAATGGCCTTTATGGTTGAAATGTTCTGAAATGGGCAGTATTGCCATTATTTGTTCATACATTTTGTTTCATTGCTTACTGGAAAAATGTTCAAAACTACAAATTTAAAACACAGTCTAACAAATGGTGTTGTATTATACAAGGAATATAATTTAATAACATCAGGTAGGTGAATCAAAGAACACATACATACATGCATGCGTGCATGTATGTTTGTTTGTGTCTTTCGGCTTTTTCCCGGTTAGGGGTCGCCACAGCGGAACTCTGGTCCGCTAATGATTGGCAGTAGATTTTTACGTGCTGGCTTGCCAGGCATAACACACAACCTTTAACGAAGGAACGCCCATTCACGCATGTCGACACACAGAAGACAGAAGATGCTCTAACTGAGAATCGAATGGGCAACGTCTAACTGTGAGACGACAATGCTACCGCAGCACCACCACCACCACTGTACGCATGCGTGTATGTATGTATGGTCTTAAAAATGTGTGACTATGGTTTGAAAACAGCCGAAAGGTAAACTTAATCCACAACGGCCAAGATCTTTGAATGTAGGTTTCAATGCCAGTGAATGTGAGTTTCAAGGGCAGAGAAGTTTATTGTTCATACTAAGTCTGTTTTCATTGCCAGACTATTGTTTTGTTTAGCAAATGGCTATCAGTGTTTGCGCTATAAAATTTGAAATAGCAGTTTCAAATTAAATCCAAGTAACTGTAGTTATTGTAGAAGTAAAGAAGAAAATAGTGTGTACACTGACAGGTTCAAACAGGGTCTATATTAGAACATCAAAGTTTCAGGTCTTCGAATGTTCTAATATCGACACCTAGTAACCGAAAACCAGTAAGACTGAAAATTTAGAACATTGAATTTTTTCCTAGGGAAAAAAGTTGCTGTTCTAAAACACATACAAACAAAACAAACACACCAAATACACAGCAATCCACACACATACACCTAAAATCTTACATCTAAACCTACACTAAATTGTACATACACCACTATCTACCCACTTACCTTAACCCAAACCCTAACCCTAAGGTCTGTCACTATCGCACACACACCTCACCCGCGCCCTAACCCTAACTCACCTATCCCACCCTAACCCTCACATCCAAACATTTGCACACTTACCTGACCTGCTCCCTAACCCTAACTCACCTATCCCACCCTAACCCTCACGTCCACACAATCGCACACTTACCTGAACCCGACCGTAGCTTTCCACCGCAGAGCTGAAAATAGTGAAGCGACAATAACGGACAACCAAATTCTTTCCCTAGGAAAGAATTTTGTTATCTAAAAATTCACTATTTTCAACTTTCGGTTACTAGGTGTTGATATTAGAACATTTGAAGAACTGACACTTTGATGTTCTAATATAGACCCATTTAAACAGTATTTATGGTAACTGAGGAGGAATAGCAAAGTAATGGCACTCTGGAATAGCTGTGGGAGGGGGGTTTGGTGCTACTGTGTGTTGGGGGCTGACTTCTAGAGGGGTGCTGTGGGGGATACTTCTGTGGGGGTGCTGTGAGGGGGCCAATCCATTACCCTGCTTAGACCCCCATTTGACAATGATCTAGTTCTGTTGACAGGAAAGCCAATAGCAATGTCATAGCTTGATGCTGACTCAACAAACTAGGTAAACAATCCACAGGACCCAGAATCAGTAATCATCTTTAAATGTTACTGTGGTACAGTCACATGCAGTATCCTGGGGCCGTTGATAAATTAAGTATCTTTAAATATTCACTTGCCTTGTGGTAGTAGATCCAAATTGAATGCATTAGTATACCTTGTATGCAATTGTTTAACTAAATGTCAATTCTCAGATAGTCAGCAACGAACATTATAAATTAAAATGGTCAGACGTTTACTTGCTTGTTTGTTTGTTTGACTGTTTGTTATTCAGGTGAGAGCACTGTAAATCATAGATCCACACAGACATGTCAAACTCAGCATGAGAATACTGTCTGGTTAAGTAGCTTGCAGAGTCACAAAGCAGACACATTTCACTTAGGGATGGTGTTCTACTTATGCAAACAATATATTATGACTCATGTTATGGTATGTAGACAGGCATACAGAATAGTAAGTAGCAGGAACAGTATGCATTGTAGAGTAAATAGCCTTGAAACAACATTAAAATGTTTTGTACACAGGCTGATAACCACATTAATAAACTATACTGACCTTCAGAATAAACTACCTCGCATGTAAAATAAATGCTTGGTTCTGAGGCTGTTCAGCCTAGAAGTTACTACCTTACGTTAGCATGGGTGTGACAGTTGAAGCCCCATATATGGGGAGGGGGCTGTAAAAGCAGTGACATTTAAGTTATCTAATATAGTCTTTTTTTCCTACCTCTAACAGTTTTGTCAGTGAAGCTGAAATGGTTGGCACAAGCTGTGTCCACTTTTTTAAGGCTACGTTCTAAAACGTCCATGATTGTACTGCTTAATATACATACATTTGTACGTATACTGTTCTGTGTAACAACTCGGTATTCAGAAATACAGCATTCAAAACATCAAGCAAAACATATGGCACTGAGTTTGCTTCTAACAGACTGAATACTGAAAGGGCAATTTTGTATTTTTAAAAAAGGTGTTGCTTTTATGAATTCCATGAGTCAGTTAAATGCAATGAACCACATCTAGTTCATATATTGTTGTTTCCAAAGGTTTTCTTTCTTAAGTAACAAATATGTTGTTATAAAAATTGTACTACAACTATTATTGATACTTTATAGTTTTGTATTTGTAGTTATGGATTCTCACATATAATAGCTGTCAATATTCTGAAGCTTGTGTTTCAGCAGGATGATTATATGGGAACCTACTTTTTGTTAAGCAGACTTTGCATATATCTGAATCTCTCACATGCATGGTAGGAGGAATGCTTAGATGAGTGAGTAATCAGTGCTACTAGAGCTTTAGTTACCTTGAACTGTGCCCTAGTCAATAGACATTAATATGCTCAACAACCTCAAATATTTAATCATGTGGGCCTTTACATTCAGTAAATTAAACAAATAATAATAATAATAACAATAATAATAATAAAATAGAAGAATTAAGTAATGCCCAGAAATGAAAATATTGGCATCATTCAAAATCTTAAATATAATGAATGTAATGTAGATACAGACAGCATGGTAGCAAATGGATTTAGTACGATTACTCACATTTTGCTTGGTCAAGCCATGAATATTATTAACTAAAATGTCTAATACATACACACTGATTGCACTCACAAGCAACTGCCACAAAAAGCATTGACATGTATATATTCTTTTTGCAGTGGACAATGCCCTCTGTACCCCCTGATATGGGGACTCTGCTCCCACCCCCCAGTCATCATATTTGGTAACTCCAAGGTTGCACAAACGTAGAGAAAAGGGAAAAGGTATAAAACAAACATGGAACTCACCTTTTCACTCTCCTTGGAGAAAACGGATGAGATGAACTCAGTTCACCTTTTCATTCTTCCATAACTCCCACAGCACAAAAACTAAGGCACAGCACCAGTGATAAACTAGCTCGCAATGCAAAATAAATTTCGCAATATGGCTATATAAACATTCAGTCTTACCTGGCTGATGTTTTGTGTTGAAAATTCAAGCCACATGGTAAACTGCAATGTTCTCATGGCATCTTTATTTTTTGAACAGTACAGAAGTCTTTGCAGTGGATATAGCCTTACAGTATATGTATATCATACTATTTCTGCATACATGTATTACTTAACATGTAAATATTTTCCTAAATTTGCTTGCTTAATTTTTTCCACAGTTCAGATGGTCTCTAGTGTTACTTTACTGTATCTCATTTTCTGACTGGATTGTTTTACTTCACCTAGGACTCAACACCATAGATTACTAGTTTATATTGCAACAATAATAACAGAATGATGCAATCCTAAATCAAGTTGAAATGAATATCTTTACTGATAATAAAACATGGTATGATAATAATGAAATCAGTCACTGAAAGAGGGGATCTATAAACATGGCACACAAAGGTGGCAAAAATACTGATACCACCAACTTCAGGCCTATTGCAATCCTTTCCCCTCTTTCTAAAGTACTAGAGAAAACAATACAAGCACAACTCATGGAACACTTAACACTAAACAATCTCCTCTCCCCTACCCAACAAGGCTTCCGTCCTAGCCACAGCACCATGACTGCCCTTCTTTCCTTTCTTGAAACCATAAACCTCGAATGAAACTCAGGCAAGTTCATATCCACACTATTCCTAGAACTGTCAAAGGCCTTTGACACCATCTCACACACCCTACTTATATCCCAACTCTCCCCCCTACACTTCTCTCCCACCACCATCTCCTGGTTTTCCAGCTACTTGTCCAACACCCAACAAGCTGTCCAATGGAAAACTTCAATCTCCCCCTTCCTTTCCACACCCACAAGTGTCCCACAAGGTTCTGTTCTTGGCCCTCTTTTCTTCATCCTATTCATTAACATCTTTCTGCAATTCATCCTAGACTCATCTATCATCCGATATGCAGATGACTCGACAATCATCTGCTCAGCCTTCTCCCCCTCCAAGCTCCTAGTAAAAACCCAACTAGCCTTCTCCAAAGCAGAAATCTGGATGCAGTCTAACCATCTGGCACTAAATGCAAATAAAACCAAACTAATGTTTTTTTTCCCCAACAAAAAACTCTACTGACAAATCCATATCCACCATATAGAGCCAAAACAAAACCCTCCTTGAAATTGTTCCCAACACCAATCTTCTTGGCATCATTATTGATGAAGAACTAAAATCTGATACCCACATCCACTCTGCAATCAAGAAAAGCCACCAAAAGTTAGGTCTCCTCTATAGGCACAACTGTTTCCTAAGCCCCTCTACCCATCAAACTCTTGCATCCACCTTCTTACTCCCCTCCCTTATGTATGGTGCCCCTCTTTTCAACAATTTCCATCTTGGCCTTTGGTCCAAACTTGAATCCTGCTACCACAAGATCTCCAAATTTGCAACCAATTCAAAAAACTCATCCCACCTCTGCCATTCCCTCCTCACCATCAACTGGCTTGAACTACCCAACTACCCCAGTTACCTACAACTCACCATTGCCCGCAAGCTCATCTTTAAATCTGCCAACTGCCCAACTCTTGCTACTTCCTTAAAACCTACATTCCCAACCGCTCACTCTGATCCAGAAACCAAAATCTCCTTCAGGCCCACAAACTTGCATGACCTCCTGGCCATCTACTGCTGTCCCACTCCTTAGCTAAACAGTGGAACTCTCTCCCGACACACTTACGCAACCTACCTAACCATACAAATTTCAAATCTCAGCTACTCTGTCATCTTTCTTCCAAATGGGAATGCCCTTGCCATGCTCCAACCTAACCCTGCCTCATTCCACCTTGCACTGACTCATCCAACTACCTCTGCTATTACTTCATTCCACCCAAAACAATCCCTCACCTACCAAAAACTAATTTTCTTTCTAATATCTATTGTACTATACTCTCCAATCTCAAATATACTATTACCCTCTCCTTGCATAATATTTTCATAACCTACTAATGGCTAGTAGCTATATATTTTGAAATGTTAAACCTAGAACTGAGTTTATAACAAAAATATTCACTTTATGTAAATGTTGAAATTTCTGTATTGAATTATGTGTTTAATTTTTGTAACATTGTAACAAGCCAATTACAAATTTCATGGAGCTTATCTCTAAATGTTTAATTAGCTGTATGCACTATGTCCTTTTGTAACATGTGAAATGTAGCTTGCAACTATTGTGGAGCTTTTTTCCCCAGTCGTCCACTGAAAATGGGCTCTTCTTGGTCCAGTGGACCTCCCCGGTCATCAAATTTAAATAAATAAATACAGTAAATGGCACACTGTGCAATGTGCACAGTGGATCCTGTTTGGAACATGACACTGCTGTGAACATGATTTATTAACAGACTCCTGTTCCTAACAATCTATGGCACAAACCTAAAAATCTACAACACAAACCATAGACGGGTGAATGTAGCCTTGGAATGCCAAGCCAGTGAAAGTAGCATGCAGGAGACATGTGTGTTGAAGCAGACACACACCAGGGGAAAGGTAATGGATTCCTTGTCATGATTTGGTGCCTCAGTCATCACCAGGTGTAAGTAGTTAAGCTGAGGTTGGCATAGATGACATGCCTCCATAGCTTTCATCATGAGTGATGTAGGCTACTGACTGGAAGTAGTACCTGCCAGATGAGTTATACAGACAGTTCTCTGTTGAGTCCCAGTTAAATAAATAAGTCAAACTGCCCCATATTTTTGGATGGAGTGCACTTGGTCATGGCAGGATTAGAAGGACAGGTCTCCTTTTGGACCCTGGTCCATGAGGTAAGCAGGACACATCTGACACTGACAAGAGGCACCCTTCTTTAAAGCTATCAGAAGTAGGGGTGCAGGCAGAGGCATCAAAGCACCCTCTTGGCTGCCCAGGGGATGGCCCACCCAGACAGTTTTTGCCTTGATCCCAGGTGAAATTACCAGGTTGGAGAAAAAAATGAGCATGTCTGACTGGGGAAAGCATGATAGGGAAAAATATTTCTTACTTCATACGTATGCGCAACCCAGCATAGCCACTTCCTAAAGGGGTATGCTTCTGATAAGGAACAGTGACCAGATTAAAAGAATTCTGTTCATAGAAAACACACACACACACACACACACACACACACACACACACACACACACACACACACACACACACACACACACACACACACACACACACACACACACACACACACACACACACACACACACACACACACACACACACACACACACACACACACACACACATACACTGCCCCTGATAAGGTTAACAATAAAAAATCCAGCTCTTTTATGACTTAGCTGTCATCAAATGACAACAGCAGTCATTTGCTTTCATAAGCAACCTGCCTCTTTCATATAGTAATCAATGTTCGATTGGGGGTTCATACAAACTTTGGCTGTGCAGAATTTTGGATATCATCAGGAAGTCTTCCTCACACACACAAATACATATACATTTTTTTCATCACATTTAATGTGCTAAAATATGTCACATTATTCTTCAACCAATTCCAGCGGTGTATGGTTGTTGCAATATATGTTGGAGAGCTTTTTCCCACCCACATAGAACAAATATCTTGCGTCTTAAATTATGGAAGCCATTGATGTGTTACTCTCTGGTCCCTATCGTATTATCAGTCAGAACTATATGCTTCTTACAAAATATGCTGAGGAATTTGCAGAGCTTAAATAAAGCAAATATATTGTTTTGGCAATGCAAGCAACCTTTGATGTGCTACTAACATCTATTTTATGGTCCTATCAATCAGCTACCACAATGTACACTGAAGGTCATTTTTAATAATCATAAGAAGATTATTTATTCATTGCTGTTGTAAAAAAAAAAAAACTTCCAAATGATTTATCGTCTCCTACTAGTCATTCTGCAGAATTTACTGTTCACTCTCCTCAACCCCTGTTCAAGGTGTAATTAGAATTAAAGGATTGACCATTTTAGTTGACAGTTATGCCATCAACATTAGCCCCACAGATAAAATAGTCTGATAATCTGCACATATGTTAATACAAAAAGCTTGGTAAGAGAAACTATGCAAATTCCGTAGAGTATCTGTTACTCTTTGTATATTCTCTTCCCTGCTTTCTCACTCAGATTAATGATTAAAAAATAAAAAATGCCAATCATTTCTGTGTACAGCATATATTGTAAAGACTGTACACACATAAAATTAACTTGTGCCCTGCCAGTGTTTTGTTCGTCCATGTGCACAAGCAAGAGAGAGAGAGAGAGAGCACACACATATATGCATGCACCCTTTATTTTTTTCTCAATTGCTCTGCAGTTCTGAGGCTGCTACATTTGATGTATATCCACCTCCCCCCCCCAATTTGCAGCAGCCTCACAGATAATTTCATTAAGTAATGGGTGAAAGAGAAGCACCCCCCCCCCCCATGAGGGTGTGAGACGTGCTGCCACCATATAAAATAATGCTTGTGTTTATTTATTTATTTCTGATTAGGAACCACCACTTCCAACCCCCTGGAGTGGGTGTGTCAGTCCTCCTGCTCACTCCCATCCCCCCACCCAGTTTCAGCACTTGGGCGACTACTTGAACTCAGGTCATCTGTATCACGGTATGTGTGTTTGGGAAATGCTGTCACCCTTAGAAAAATAGTGTTTTTTTAATGTAATTAATTAATTAATTAATTTTGAGAACATGAAGTTTTTTTTTTTTTTTTTAATGAGACTATTGCTGGTTGAAGAATTCACTGTTTTTTCTATCAGCTGTATGAATTCTTGGATTTTTTTTTTTGTTTTATTATTGCCTTGATGATTTTTCTATATGATGTGTGATCTAAGATAACTTGGCATAGTACCATAGTCAATCTTTATTTTGCAGTAAGTTATTAATTAGAGTTTCAGAATTACAATTAAAGGGTTAGTGATGTAATGAATGAAGAAAATAAGACACTTTTGCATAGTTTCTTATATAAGAATAAATAGAATTAAATACATGCAAGTAAGAGCTTAGTTAACATACAACTCATGCATTCATTTTTAAAACTGTAAGTAACAAATGCGGTAAGAGTAATAGACACAGTCCAGATTCCATAAGGTCAGTGCACAGTAATATGTAAGGAAAATTCCTACATACTTTTCAAACAAAACAGTGTACTGTTGGTTTCACTATCACCCAATCCACAGTTTCTGTGTATGAATAATAGCAATGCTGTGATTTGGAGTCAGCTATACAGTTACCAAAAAATTCACACTTTATGGCCACTGCTGGTATCCTAAAAAAATTCTTAAGTCTAGCCACACAAATTCTGCCTATCTATATTGTTAAATTCACCAAACGGAGTAGCAATGAAGGCATTTGATCATACACTGGAGATGTGCAGCATTCATACCCACAAACAAGACAGGTAATGCCATGGGCTTGTCTAATTGTAGACTCAAAACTCTTCTCCCATCCTCAGCCAACTACTCAGAAAAGTCATTCATGACCAGCTGGTCTCATTCCAAATTAACAATATATACTCATTAGCAAATCAGTTTTCATTAAGAAACAAAAACAAATGGGGCACTGTTTAACACCATCACCATGTGTTCTTTATATAACATTGAATTATACATTGATATAATATATCTTGATCTAGCCAAGATATTTGCTGCATGCAGTCATTCATTGCTAGTTTGTATTTGGTAATTATATCTATAATATAGATAGATATTGATATAGGTATATACAGTGGATATAAAAAGTGTGCACACCCCTGTTGAAATGCCATTTTTTTGTGATATAAAAAAATGAGACCACAATAAATCATTTCAAAACCTTTCCCACCTTTATTGTGACCTATAGCCTATACAATTCAATTGGAAAACAAACAAATCTGTTAGGGGAAAAATATAAGAAATAAAAAATGTACAATAAGCTGGTTGCATCTAAGTGTGCACACAATTAAACTAATACTTTGTTGAAGCACCTTTTGATTTAATTACAGCATTCAGTCCTCTTGGGTACACACCTGCCATCAATTAAAGAGACTCTAAATAAAGTTCAGCTGTCCTAGTAGGATTTTCCTGACATTTACTCAGTTGCCTGCTACAGCAAAAGCCATGGTTTGCAGAGAACTTACAAAGCATCAAAGGGATCTCATTGTTGAAAGGTATCAGTCAGGAGAAGGGTACAAAAAAATTTCCACAGCATTGGATATACCATGGAACACAGTGAAGACGGTCATCAAAAAGTGGAGAATATATGGGACAACAGTGACGTTGCAAAGAACTGGACATCCCTCCAAAACTGATGAAAAGACAAGACAAAAACTGGTCAGGGAGGCTGCCAAGAGACCTACAGCAACACTGAAGGAGCTGCAGGAATTTCTGGCAAGTACTGGTTGTGTACTATATGTGACAGCAATCTCCCATATTCTCCATATGTCTGGACTATGGGGTAGGGTTGCAAGATGGAAGCCTTTTCTTACACAGAAAACCATCCAGGCCCGGCTAAAATTTGCAAAACAATACATCAAGTCTTCCAAAAGCATATGGGAAAATGTGTTATGGTCTGATGAGACCAGTGTTGAACTTTTTGGCCACAGTTCCAAAAGGTACGTTTGGCGCAAAAATAACAATTTGCATCATCAAAAGAGCACCATCCCCATGGTGAAGCATGGTGTTGGCAGTATTGTGCTTTGGGGTTGCTTTTCTTCTGCTAGAACTGGGGCTTTAGTCAAGGAGGAGGGAATTATGAACACTTCCAAATAACAGTCACTTTTGGCCAAAAACCTTCAGGCGTCTGCTAGAAAGCTGAATATGAAGAGGAATTTCACCTTTCAACATGACAATGACTCCAAGCATACATCCAAATCAACAAAAGAATGGCTTCACCAGAAGAAAATTAAAGTTTTGGAATGGCCCAGCCAGAGCCCAGACCTAAATGTAATAGAACACCTGTGGGGTGACTTGAAGAGGGATGTACACAAGAGATACGCTCGCAATCTGACAGATTTGGAGCACTTTTGCAAGGAAGAGTGGGCAAATATTGCTAAGTCAAGATGTGCTACGCTGATAGGTCTCCTACCCAAGAAGACTAAATGCTGTAATTAAATCAAATGGTGCTTCAACAAAGTACTAGTTTAAGCAACCAGTTTATTGTACGTTTTTTATTTTTTATATTTTTTCCTCTAACAGATTTGTTTGTTTTTCAAATGAATTGTACAGGTTATAGGTCACATTAAAGGTGGGAAACATTTTGAAATTATTTATTGCGGTCTCATTTTTTATATCACAAAAACATGGCATTTTAACTGGGGTGTGTACACTTTTTATATCCACTTTAAGTACCAACTTTACACATTAGCTGATGTATTACTACTACCCATCTCATTAGTTATTCTTTGATCCAAGTTAAATTTGGGTGTAAGGCTTGCATGCAAACCATTAATGATCAACATTCATTTGTGCAATTGTTAGTGTTTGTCTGGCCAGCTTCTTCATGGAAGAATGAATTGCTATCGTAAGGGGGATTTCCCCTTTCCCCATGATGGTCCAACCTCAGAGTTTGTATATATATATATATATATATATATATATATATATCTATATATCTATATATCTATATATATATATATATATGTGTGTGTGTGTGTGTGTGTGTGTGTGTGTGTGTGTGTGTGTGTGTGTGTGTGTGTGTGTGTAGCAAGAATGCAGAGGGAAGCTTGCATCTCTTGAACAAATGCTTTTTTTACAATGACTTTTATTCCCTCCCAGACACACACACACACACACACACACACACACACACACACACACACACACGCACACACACAAATATAGATGATTAAAGGAAAACTCCACCCTAGAACAAAAAAAATCTTTTTTTTCACTCTATCTTTGTTTTCTGATCTATTTTAACACTTCAAAATCACTCTAAGTGCTTTATTTGTAATTTTATCCTGTTTTCCACAACATGGCTACCAATGGGGCTTGATGTATCAACGTAAACTTGTTCTCCCTCAACTCTTCCTCTTTCCCATAATGCTTTGTATGACTCATGCCAGACATAAGAAGTAACTGTGAATTCCCATGCCATTGACATATAATGGAATTTGTGTGGGTCACTGTTATCTTTTTTACTTCCTGTAAAAAGAGTGCTTCTTTTCTGTCTCTAATCACCCTCATTTATGTTTGGCTCAGAGCTTGTTTTACGCTATACTTAGAAATTATCTAACTACAGCCAGAAAAGTAGCTAAATTGCTGGGCTTTGTTCAGAGTTTTCATTTGTAGTCAAAGAGGAATTGATTCTGCAAGGGTCTCTCAGTGCAGTGATAGTTTTAACACCTCTGCAGTAGTGTGAGGGGAGGGGACTGAGGGATCCAAGGATCATAGTAGCACCTGTCTTGCACATACCCAGGTGGCACATTGGTTGACAGTGGTAAATTTCAAATACACCTCAGTGACAGACATCTGTCACATACTGGTGCCATTGACAGGCCATCCATGACAGGCAGTATGAAGATAAAGTTTCTGGTGACACTACCAGTAAGTGTGCTGCTATGCATATAGCTATTTTGGGTCCATGTAAAATGAGCAAGTGTTACATTTCTGTTTCCATATTGCAGGACCAACTATAGTTGCCACATCTGGTGGATATCTTCCAGTCAGCCATAGGGATGTGCCTTTGTTAGCACATAACTATGTACATATGTAACAAAATAGCTCACAACATGAGTTATAAAATGCAGACCCTAATCAATGGTGCTGTTATTATGTCCAAAAGTGTCATCTGCATCCCTGTCTGATGGGTAAATCCTCTTCCCAGTAGGACTCCTGGAGATGACTCCTCAGCATCAGCCTCCAGAGGCTGCATTTCCAGTGTTTCTGTTACTGTAGGTATGTGTGTTTGTCTGCCTTGTATAGTGCCTGCCACATTTTATGCCATGCATGTTGTTCTTATATACTGCATCACATGTTTTTTCACATATACATCTCCTTGCATCTATGATCCACTGATATGACTGTCAGTGGCTCTGGGCATCTGTGAGAAGACACTGTTTTAATACTAAGTACCTGTACCAAAAGTACTGTTGACAAAGATGTTGTTGATATACCATCAATAGTGTGACAGCTGCATATACTATCAGGATTGTTGAGCAACAACTCAGTCTGTTACTGGACTATGTGTTTAACACAAATGATGATTATGATACTGCCATTCCTGGGGTCTTGTCACATACTGCTAAGAGGGCTAAAAGAAGAGGGTTGAGGGCTTACAATATATGAGAGTTGCATTCCTACGGATACCAATAACATTTAGAGATGTGCCAGAACCATGGTCTAAACCTCTGTGGCAACACATGCATAATAGTATCCTTTTGAAAGTCTGCTACCACTGGAAACTACTTCATTGATAACACACCCCTAAGATTAGATCAAGTAGTCAGGGATTTGGGGACACATGTAGACAGTAACCTGGCTTTTGACCATTATGTGTCATAGTAGTAAGGAAATTATTCTGTGCTGTGCAACTTATAAGCAAGGATGTAGCATCTAGGTCCAAGGAAGTCATTGTTCCACTGTATTCAGCCCTCATCAGACCAGTCATTTACTACAATGGCCCCTTCAGTGTGTACCTGCGCAGGCACATGCAACAACTTGAATGTCTACAGAGTTCCTCACAAAATTATACAAGGTGTAAACAACATGTTCTATGCAGATTGGCTCAAAGACCTATCCCTGTACAGTTTCCTACAAACTATGAAGGCGCAATCTATGCCTGGCATACAGTGCATCCTTAGATCCCAATCTGATGGACCCTCTGCATATCTACAAAATAAATTGTATCAAAATGACCCAATCTCTGGACTTAAACCTTTCATGTGACATAAACTGAACATGTTGGAGGGACAGCTATGTGTTTGAAAGACTACCTACCCCTTCGCTGGATCAGGCTACCCATCCATGTGTAGCAGAGTTCTTCCCTAACCCAATTCAATTGTAAGTTGTACTAGTGGATGGGGAATCTAAAATTCACCTTTGGTCTGGCACCCATGTCTGTTATGGACAGATGCAACCTGAAAATGCTTGACCACCCAAGCCCTAGCCTACATATACGTGAGGTACCTAATCTTGTAAGATACACTTGGAATGCATGGCTAGGCTTAAAAAGGATCCTGTGGTTATTCCCATAATATACACCTATAAGCCTATGTACCAACAGTGTCTCATACTGTATCCAGCTAGTCAAGGAATGTGGTGCATATCGACTGTCAACAGATGCAGATATAGATAGTACATTCATTGTTCTGAACCATGCCACATGATGGTGTATCCACTGTTGATCATCACAGGGTTTGTGTGCATACAGAGTGGGCCATGTGAAGATATAATCCTCATCTCGTTAGCTGTACCGGGTCCAGCTACACTTTAATATGTCTCATTTCTGAAACTAATCTTCCACCTTCTGTACAGAATTTATCCGCCATATCCAGCTTGTCCTGATCTGATGGCATTATGCATGACAGTGAATATGATGATAAGACACAGCTGAGACACACTGAGATGTGAGGATGGAAGGGCAGTACAGCTACATTACATGCTCACGCAAACTGTATGGGGAGGGGAGGTCAGTGCTGCAACCTTACATCAAGATTTATTAGACATAAGCCATTACTGCAGCCTTTGATGAAATTATCAAATTTCAGCATGCTGCATTGCAGATGTATAAAGTTCTAGCCAGATGACTAGTCAGCAGGCTGGAATCTGCACAAAACGCCTTCTATTACATCTAGTACTATGACAGTACAGTAAAGCATGCATGGCACTAATGCCTCAACATTCAGTGTTCATGGTTACAGCCAGAGCACCCTAGGGATGTGTAAAATCTGCAGCAGATCTGCTTCTGACAGAGACTGCATGGTCCTTTGCAGTGGTATGGACTGTGTTGTGTAGAATTAGTGAGGCAATACTTGTCTATCTATTGTATAAATGAGAGCTATATCTGCAGTACTATTCACATATTATACACACTACTGAGTTTACACTGTTTTTCAGATTGATAGTCACAAAGACGTGCATCTGCATACTATTCATGTACTCATCAGGGACATTTCTATTATAGACATACTACATTCATATGTGCCATGTGTTGTGCTGCATACATGTTCAACAAATAGCATCTGTATGCATGTAACTCATGTTTCTTGTGCCAGTAGTAATGCTATGGGTCTACTTGTATGGCAACTCAACATACTATTGAAGATTTGTGATAAGATCATTTCCATGGCTGTAGTGAGCAAGGTGGCATCATCAGTAGGATGACTATTTTTGGCAAAAATGTGGGGTAGCTATGGGCACATTTTGTACCAGTAGCTACTCCAATATAGTCCTGACACATTGGGAAGAATATATTTTTAATGCAAGTAATTCATGGAAAGACAATATTATTTATTATGAAAGGTTTGTGGATGATGCATTTATTCTATGGAAAAATAGTTAAGATCAACTACTCAGATTTGCAGATTATCTCTGCAGAGCACCACCACATTCTTGGAGTTTGATATGCGTAGTTCGAAGACAGAAATTGATTTCTTGGATGTAATTATTCTGAGGAATGATGAGGGATGATTTGACACATCTGTTTATAGAAAAGACAGTTGGAGAAACCGCACTTTATACAGAATAAGTATGCACCCACGCACTTCAAGATTGTGTACAAATGAATATGATTATGAAAGAGAAATGCAACAGCTAAAGGAAAATTTATCAGTGCGGGGGTATAGAGAGTCTGAAATCCAACAAGTAATGCAACGAGTTAAGTATTTAAGGCGAACCAGAGGCAGACCATATTTTTCATCTAAGGTGGAAGAGAACATGGGTATAGGTACTATGAAATATGGAGAATCTCATGGCTTGAAATGTTTGTTAATGTACAGTAGTGATATCTCTGCCACATGTGAAATTATTAAGAAGAACTGGAAAATTCTAACCTTGGATGACAAATTGAGGCAAATAGTTGGAGAGACACCATATTTTTCTTTTAAGAATAAACCCAATCTTAAGAGATTATTGTGTTATAAAGATGGATTTTGCATTACAAAAACAGATCTTAGAGGAGGTACTTTCCTTTGCAAAAAAATGCAAGGCATGTTTATGTATTGATCATGGTAAATACTTTAAGCATCCAGTCACTGGTTACATATACCATCCTAAGGATTATGTGGACTGTAATACCAAAAATATATGTCTATGTTTGTAATAGCTGTCAAGCATTTTATGTAGGAAAGACCAACAGCTCTTTAAAGGAAAGAATTCTACTTCACCTTAGTAATATCAGACTTGCGGCACCCAACAATGCCCTTTCTCAGCACATTCAGGTCTATCCTGAACACAAGTTCTTTTTTCTAGCTTTAGAAAAAGTTAAAGATGGCCCAAGGAGTGGTGATATATTTAATAGAACAGAAATAAGGAAAACATATTAGATAGTTGACCTGCAGGCAGACAAAAATCCAGGACTTAATGCAGTGGTCCCTTTAAAACCGGTGCTAAAAAGTAGGAACCTTATGAGATGATTTGATTGGCCAAGGATGATTTAAAAACAACAGGAAGTGCATGCTGTAATTACAAGCATCTGAATAATGTTTATCTGAAAGCAGTTATCCATTTTCTCTGTTTTTTTGGTTTTAACTACATTGAATAAAGATTTTAGGAGATTTTATGTATTTGCTTCTCATGGTGGGACTACGTCATCTTCATTGGGGTAAAAATACCTCTCAACTGTCCAGATTTTCACAAAATGTACAGATTTTTGGGTCATATTTTTAGTCTGGTCTTCATAAAATTTGTGGTTTTCTGGCAAATCACTGAGGACCGAAGTCACCAAATTATTTTTCCCTATTTCTGGACCTCTGTCCTCCCTTTATCTTAGGCTTTCTCCAGATTTCTTGTGCTAAGAAGTTGAGAGCTATGGGGGTAAGCTATCTATGCTGCCCAGTTGATATAAGGTATGTATGGTACATATTAATGTAGTACTCAGTACAGCTCTAATGTGTACCATTCATGGAGCTTTTGCTCGATCAGTTTCACACAACTATGCCTAGTTGAAAACGTCAGAATTTTGACAGTGTTGCTTTCTGATTGCATGTTCAGCACCTGTGTCTACCTCATTCCTATTTTTCTGTACTCCCAATCCAAACAGTTATGCACTATGCTGCCCATATTTTGTTGCTGTCTGGTCCTCTATGCCATGAAATTTTGAAGTACTCTGGATACAATTGTACTGTGCCTTAAAAAAGTTTTCAAAAACTGATAAATCATATGCACTTTGATGACACATTAATTTGTAATGAGCAATTTATCATTTACAGTCCTCCCTATTTTTCTGAATTTTACTGTGCACCCATAGTGCACCTTGTTATTTTCTGTATTACTTTGCTTCATGAATTATGCCCTATGTTGCAAGATGATCTTACTGTCCTATGCTGTGTCATACTTTCTTTCTCTAAACTGCATTTTACCTTTCTCCTGAACCCTACCCATTAAAAGCACAAATATAAAATTGTTTTATACACAGAAAAGCCATAAAAACAATCATAATATAAATGTAACCCACACACATGCACACACATATACACACAAGTGTGAATGCACAGACACAAATATGCATGGACAATTGGGTCTGTTTACTAGCCATATAAAAGCAAAGACACACTAAAATACCATATTGTAATTTAGCTGCTTAAATTATTTTCTACTATATTGCATGTAGTTGAGTTTGAAACCATGTCTGACAATTTCACTTTGGTACGTTTCTTAACATGATTCAATGTTTGGTATAGTACAAATACATTTTTAGATTCTTGGTTAATTCACAAAACTGGAACCATTAGCTTATTAGACCTTTTCTTTTTACTTGTTTAAAAGTGAGTAGCTGAAACAAAAATCTCACATATTCGATAGCTATGGCACAAGGAAAACAGTTTTCACCCACTACATTCCCATGTCCCAAGCTATTACAGCCTAATAGTTGTAGTGCAATTGTTTCTTATTTATCTTACAAACGTAGGTACCCATTGAAACTCCAAAACAGCCATTAAACTTCTTTTTGCATTTCCTTCATGGCACTATCAAAGTTTAACACTGTCATAACCAAAGCTGTCATGAAAGTTACACTAACCTCCTTTGTTTTTCACCACCTTCTGAAATGTTATTCCCAGACAGTTATCTGTCCAGATTCAGACTCTGATATTTATGGGAATTTGAATTATTCTTCCATCAAGAAATGTCATCTTAACACTTAATTTGAGCACTGATTTACCAGTAGCCTTACCTTTAAAATGCATATGTTGAGTATCATTTGTACCTTTCAGAATATACCAGCACAGATGTTGATGCACTGTGCATACTTCCTGAAGCCTAACATATGAGCTGCCATCATCAAAAACATGACACCGATCACTTGTCACAGCTATATATTAATCATTCTTACATAGACAAAACAAAAGTAACAAACTCCATGCAGTACCCCTTTCTTAACTTCAAAGGTAGATGAGGAGCAGTCATATACATGTCATCTGATAACGTACAACACAGCAACTTCAGAAGCCCTAGCATTCATGCCATTCAATCTGAACAGGGCAGGACTGTGACATAAGCTGTCAGAATATTTTAAAAAAGTGTGTAGACATAGTCATAACATGCTTTCAGTTGTCTAAAGTCACTTTAATGCCAGCTGTTCTTTAACAAAGACAGCTAGTAAACTATGAAGATATCTAATGTCATACAGCAATCTGTCCAGTTTGTAATGTGCTGCTAGATAATTCCCTGACTGCTGGCATGGAGTTCATGCAGTTATTTATAATATTCTAATACGAGTCAGCAACAAGAAGCAACACTATATTTTCTAGTGATGCTTTGTCCCCTTATCATTAACCGAGATCACACTTAGCAGTCTTCAGGACTAGCGAAATGAGCTACATTAAAGGAATTAATTATTAAATGCATTAGAGAGCTTGAGATGCAAGGAAAATCACAAAACAGGATATGAAATAAACAATTTCTAAATATCATGAATTGCAAGAATTAATCTCAGAAGACTTTCTATAATTTATCAAAGTGTTTAAAATGACTTTGTGAGGAAAGGTGCATGGTAGAGCCCATGTAATATGGCCATATAATCACAGTGCTCAATTTCAGGTTTCATAAAATGTTATATTTGTAACATCACAAAGAAGGAAAGCAATGAATGTAAATCTGTGTGAAAAGGAGCACTCTATGGTTGTAGCAAGGCATTCTAGTAACAGGAAGCTCCAGAACTGAGGATAAGGTAGGCCATGTGTTAGAGAAGGTACATGTCCAAATGGC
Source organism: Protopterus annectens (assembly GCF_019279795.1). Taxonomy (NCBI): domain Eukaryota; kingdom Metazoa; phylum Chordata; order Ceratodontiformes; family Protopteridae; genus Protopterus; species Protopterus annectens. Next base: position 98,947,660 of record NC_056731.1, on the reverse strand, counting down.
TGAGTGGTGTAGTGGGACAGCTATTGTGTGTAGCCTGAGGTTACAAGTGGACCATATTAGATTAGAAAAAAAGGAGGCCTGGGTGACCAATTTTTACTTGCAAGAAGAAGAAGCTCAGAAATTGTGGGCAGTTGGGAAAAGGTTATGAGACTGTGAGGATGAACTTGGAAACCAGTCTTGAAAGGACAAGGTATACTTAAGGTCTGCATGAGGGCATTGAAGGTAGACATCCAGTGGATTTCCTGAAAAAAAAAATGGTTGCAGGATATTCCAAAAATTGTAGAGGTGGATTTATTAGCAGAACATGAATAACATATGGGGAAGACCTCTATACACCCCAGGCATCTTATATACCTCAAGTTTAAGTGTCATAGCCATAGAGTTATGACCTAACTTCTGGACTTCTGAAGACAGCAGTACTTAATAGGGAACTTCTTGTTGTGAACAGGTGAAATGTCAAATGATTACCCTACAGCTGTGTATCAGCAAAGGGATGCCTTCTCCCACATTGTGTGTTTTTTATAGAGGGAAGATGGGTTTGAATACCCTGGCATGAGAGAGGAAAACAATGGCCATGCTGTGCTCCTACGAAGGTTATCTACCTTTACAGAGAAATAACTGAAAGAAAGGGGCCCTGGTGGTCACAGACCCAGAGGAATATGGAGATAGCCCTAGTAATGCGGATCTCTGCCAGTGGACTAGTTAAGATGCAAGGGGCTGAGGTGGTTCCAAACAGTAGATTAGTGAGCACTGCTAGTTCTAGCCTTTTGAATGAGCAACATGGCAGCAGGGAAAATCGTGTATGTGTTGTCATCAGAAAAGTGTTAAGGAAAGTTTTAGGAACAGATCACCCCTTAAGGCAATAGTAAAGAGATGTCAGCATGGAGATACTTAGATGAACTCACCGATGTTGCAGGGTAAAATAACTGCTGGTGTTCAGCATACTTGCAGTCCACCCAGTTAATGGAAAAAACATTCGGAGACTACTCAAAACTGGAACTTGGGAATAGCGTGATAATATTCATTAAGATACCTTCTGTAAAGTAACAGAGTTTCTGTTTCAGATTTAGTGCAGAAGGCTAAGCTGATTTTTTTTAATGGAAATCTGGCTTGATGACAACCTTACACATTTTCACCATCTGTCCCATCAGTTTATTCTGTTATATAGTGTCCTCGGATGGGTAAGAGCAAATGGCAAAGTAACTGTTTGCTGTAAATTTGTGAATAACATGTATTAGGTTGACAGTGGAAGTAGTAACTCCTTCAAATTTGTGCTTAGGTTAAAAGTAGTTTCATCCAGTCATGTGAGGATATTTCTACAAAAGTTTGTGAATTCCAATGAATGTTTACTAGTTCACCAAAAATTAATAATCTTTGGTTAGCATTAACATCTGTGTAACAATAATAGTAATAATTCCAGTTTGCCATGAATTTCCTTTCAGCTTTTGAAGGGTCACAGCTTTGCTCACATTTCCTCTGCAATCCATATTAGAAGCTGTTCATTTGTTTTGGTTTGCAAACTGGATGTGGTCTTACTTGACTTGGTAGTCAGTCTAGAGTCATGGTCCAACTCATTTCTATGTACAGCTCCACTAGCAGATTGCCTGATATTGATATAATTCAGTCCAGGAATTTGTCTAACATTTTCCCTAGGGATGTGCTCTCATGCATTCTTTTCATCTTCTGGCCCTACTAAAGTTCATACATGGCTTATTCAAACTATAGAAAGACAGTACAGTGAAAATGTTATCAGCTGCAGAGGAACAGTTGGATGTTGGAATGGAAACAGAGATAAATTTGTTGTCTTGAGAAAAAAATACATTCCAGAAATCTCACCGAAGGCTGCATTTTTTTGCCTTATAAATTCTGCCTGTGCAGCCCAGCCTGCTTGGTGGCCCAGCCAGCTTTTACATCCTCAGATTGTAAAGGGGACTGTCCAGACCTTTGGAGGAACAGTTGCCTTAGTTAAGCACAGCCTTCATTCAGAAACCTCCACTGAGGAGGCCACGTGCACAGTGTTGGATCCTTCTGATTTTTACTACTTATCTTTTCACTGACTTACTATAATGAAGCCACGGGGCCAGTTTCAGCTTTATATTCTGCCACTTGCAGTCTGGATTGTAGACCCTGTAGGTTTGTACTGTTTGGCCTAGAGTATCTACATTCAGTATTCTCATATTGTGCCTTTTTCTTTCAGGATTGTTTTAATTTTTTTCATCTCTTCTTAAAGATGTATTGGCAAGTTCTCCTTAGGAAGCCAACTTTAGATTAAATGTGTCTTGAACATTAGTGATCTCTAACCTCCCTTCCTTTTGTGGGTAAGCTTATGGAGAAAAATGTTGTCCTACATGATCTTTCTGTCCTCTGATCTTTGTCAGTTCATATTTAGATCAAGACACAGCACTAATTATGCTCTGTTTTAGGTAGTATATGATATGCTGATGGTGACTGCTCAGTTTATATTCCATTCGGGCCCTCCTAAATTTCTCAGCAGCATTTGACACCACTGATTTTAGGACCCTTAATGATCACTTGAAGACTCACAGTGATCTTACTTCATCTCATTGTTTACTAATTAACTCCTAGGGCATTCTCACTGGTTTGTTTTGTAAATACATCCATTTCTTTCTCACTTACTCACTTCTGGAGTTTCACAGAGTTCAGCTTTAGATCCTTGTTGTTCATGGTCTACATGATGCCTTTATGAAATTTCATTTTAGGTAGAGTTATTGAATATCATAGACATGCCGATGATATTCAGTTTTAGCTCTTCTTCACTTAGGAACACAAAGTTGAAAGCCATGTTGTTGCATGTGACTACCAAAACTTCAGAGGCATTATTCCAATTTCTGTTCATGTTTATGGGGGGCAGTAGGCTTAAATTTGTCTCTTAGTTGAGGGGCTTGAAGTGTTTTAAGGTAATACACTGGCAATGAAGAATCAATCATCTGTCAGCTGTTGTAAAGCCTTAGTCCAGATAAAATTACTTTAGCTAGCAGATCTTGGAGACTATCTCTCTCTCTTTGATGTTCTCCCACTAGGAGGAATAAAAACACCTTGTTGAAGTTTCAACCAGTTTATTTTGTTAAGTAGGTAGATAGAGATGTTTCCTTGTTCTAATACATTACATTCAATAGATCAGTTATTAAAAGGCAATTACAGATAATGGTGGGAGAGTCTAGGGGAGCTGATTGGAGGAAAATATGGGAGATGGAAAAACAAGAGGTCAATCTCAAAGTGTAGAGGTTAGTCCCTTATTTGAATATTCCTGAAGGACTTGTGAGGGTTTACCAGCTCAACAGCCAATGGAACCTCATTCTCAGTTAAATGTTTTCCATTTTTATTTTTAAAGAACAAAAATGGCAACATGGCATGCACTACCACTACAGAACAACATTTAAGAAAACACTTTTGCCTGAGCTTCATCAGGCCCATACAACAGAGTGGGTTGTAGAGTTATTTTACAGTTTGATCATTGAAAATGCCTGCTTCTATGAGGCTAACACCAAATTTTATTAGCCTGTTTGCATTGCATGTAATATAAGAGGCTGTGTCTGCCTTTGTGGGGCTCATATTCTTTAAAGCAAATTATGACTTTTCTCCCTGGGCCTCCGCTGAAAATGGACACATATCCAGTCAGACTATCCCAGTCAACAAATGTAAAATAAATAAATAAGTAAATAAAATATTCCAGACCTACTTCACCATGAACTGGAAACAGAACAGCTTACCACCACACAAGAAAAGAAGCCAGTGATTACCTTTATATTTTATTAAAATTATAGTCCAGTCCAGTAGTAAATCCGCAATGTAGTCCCACAAAACAGGTAAAATAAGCACACACTGAATCCAATAAAATCTGGTTAGCAGCAAATACAAAGCATAAAATACAGACTCCTCTAGCGCCTCGGCTCTTCAGCCTTTATAGAGTATATCCCTACTTCACATATTCTATCTTTAAATAGCATGATTACAAACAATTATTACAGACCTTTTTCCAGTCTGACATGTCCTTATCATCGCTTGTATTGCATGTAATATGAGAGGCTGTGACCACATGTATAGAGTCACATTTCCTAAAATAGATTATGAAAGACTAATCTTCTCTCATTTTGCAAAAAAAGGATTACAGTGCTTGCTTATGTTCTTCTTGTTCTTCTTTTGGCTTTTCCCGGTTAGGGGTCACCACAGTGGAACTCCGGTCCGCTAATGATTGGCATTAGATTTTTACAGTGCCGAGGTGCCAGCTCGACCCCCAACCTTCAACGAAGGCACGCACAGTGCTTGCTTATAAAAAGCTCATTTACATGACTAATGTGACCAGTCTTCATTCTTCTTCCTAATGAAGACAGACCTTTTTTATGCAGGGAAGGTAGTCACTTGGACCCACATTAATGACTCCCATTTTTTTGAAAAAGACATTCATCCAGAGAAATAGTTTATAGTGAAAACACATCATAGTACTAATTTGAACAGTGGTTATGGATATGCACAAAAATGTAAGTACAGTTTGAGATTTCAGAACCTTTTATATAAGCTTTTTGTGCCCAGGGAGTAAAAATCCACCAAGTGGTGAACTGCAGACTATATAAAACCTTTAATATAAATAAGTATCTCAGATCTGTGGTGTAAAGAATGCAGCAGTGTGGACTGAGGTCCTGGGATAACATTTTCCACTGTCTGCAAATTACAGAAATTATGTCAAATGCAGGCCAAGTGATTAGAACATCTATATCTGGTCACTATCGGGTATCCACAGTGAGAGAGAGGGAGGATGTCCCTGGTGTCAGAGTCAGACCATGGATCTATGATGTTCCAGTCTGGAATATTCGCTATCAAGACTCTTCCTGGGTCTAGCAGTTAGTGAAAGCTCTTCTGTTTGAAGTCTTCCTTTCCTCAGATTCCAGGTGATGAAGTCAGGGTTCTTCTGTTCTGACTGCTCCTCTCTTCAACTTCCAGGTGGTCAAGACAGTGAAAAGAAGACTAGCTAGCTTTTTTGTATTGCTAGATAAATGGCTGGGAACTGGGAGGGATCAGCTGGAATGGCAGCTAACCAATCTCCTGAGAGAAGGTTGGTGCTATGGGGCCATTGGTGGGATTAGATGATGTGACAGGCTGATATAATCAGTCTGTAGATGTTGGCTGTCAATGAGACTAGAAGGCTAGTGTTTGGTTCCTTTTTCCTCAATCATAACAATGAAAGGAAAATCTAAGTCCCAAATAAGTAGTAAAAAACATGTTCAAATATCAAACATTAGCCTCCTATTTGTACATGTTTGTGTGTGCATGCATGTGTGTGTGTGTGTGTTTGTATATGTGTGTGTGTGTGTGTGTGTGTGTGTGTGTGTGTGTGTGTGTGTGTGTGTGTGTGTGTGTGTGTGTGTGTGTGTGTGTGTGTGTGTGTGTGTGTGTGTGCATGTGTGTCTGCAAATGCACAAGCATATGTGTAAGAGTGTGTGCATGTGCCTGTGTGTGTATGTGCACATACACTTATGTCAAATAGATCAATATAATAGGGCATGATAAAAACACTTAGAAAGCGGCTTTTTCTAAAAGCAAGAAAGCTAAGTGACTGAAAACATTAAAACATCTGGATGATAATACTGTGCATGTCCAAAAAAGCTTTCTGCTTCTGCAAATTAAGAGGCATTTCCCATATCATTAGAGCTTTTGATACTGCAACCTGGCCATTAGCAATAAAGGAAAAAACAACTGGAAATAGAAATTCAGAAACTATTGAATAAATGGTGCCAGGAAGCGGGAGCAGCCGTAGTAGTAGTGAAAACAGCAGAATCATTTTACTCACATATGAAACCCTGGATCTAGTCCCAGCCTAAAGAGTAAACCTACAAAATGTAGCTACTCATGAATACATTTCTGCACAGTAATTTGTATTCTTTGAGTTGTGATAATGTCTATTAAAAACAAAATAAAACTACAGTAAGCCACCCAAGCAGGGATCCATCCATCCATCCATCCATCCATCCATCCATCCATGCATCTATCCATCCATCTATCCATCAATTCATCCATCCAGCCACATCCCCTTTTTCCCATTTTTGAACATAGAATCATTGTGTGACAATCATCTGGAACCAATGTTCACAACAATGTCTGATAATATCTCAGCATTATAATCATAAATCAGTCTTAAGCAAAATACGTAATTCAGGCCGAATATAAATAGACATATAAATGAAATCAGTAATGGTGCCTCAAGAACTTTAATCAATGTAATTTATGCTTCTGTATAGTGGAGTTACTTTTCTTATTTTTAGGCCAAAATAAAAACATTGCCTATTCTCTGCACCAATGTAAATTTACAACCAAAGCTTCCCATAAAAATGAAGAGAATTCCAAATTAGTTATGGAATCATTAAATGCAGAGACAAAATATATCTGATGCATTCTTTTTCTAACCATGATGGAGGTACTGCTCCTACATTCATTTGTCCACAATTCTGTTTAGAGTGAGTGTCTGTATAACCCTCATTAATGCTGATTAGAAAATACTCCAGCTAATTCATAAGGACTATTCTCTTTACTGGTGCATACAATTGCTTGAAGACTGATCAGTTTGGCTTCCCCCTAGCTTTTCAGCACATAAATAGGTGACTACATCCCTTCAAGCTTTCTGCTTCTGCAAATTAAGAGGCATTTCCCATATCATTAGAGCTTTTATACTGCAACCTGGCCATTAGTAATAAAGGAAAAAAGGTTACTGTAATTTTCAGCATTTTGCTTTGTCTCTGAACTGCTAAGCTACACTGTTATGTCTTCATTAACATATCTCAGCTTTCTAATTTTGGCATCAATAGTTCTGTGTAAGTAATCACCAATATACTGAGAATTGTGGTGGGTCTCCAGTCTTAAAAAACGTTATGTGTTTAAGATATAAATGTCAAGAAATTCACTGCGAGAGCAGACCAAAGTGAAGCTGGAAGAGTGCATCGTGATATGCATGTTGAGAATACATAATGTAGTGGACTATGATTAGGTCTCCATTATGTGATGGAGACATGACGGTCAAGAAATTAATCTTGAGAGAAGCGGTTAATTTTGATATCCATGTCAAGGACACTTAACAAACAAGGTTATAATCAGACACAGTTATAATTTGTTGTAGTGTATGGAGCATGTAGGGGCACCAAGTGTTCTGCAGCTGTGAAGGCTGTAACATATTTACTGCTGGTACACAGAGAACATCCACCTCTGAAGAGTGGTGGAAGCACACAGTGCATGAAAACATGTCTAGCTAAAAAAAAAGTAAACATTTTGTAAAGTTTGCTGGGCTCCCCACTACTCTTTTCAATTGTCATTGATTACTGTTGGCTGCTGTTAGTGTTCTAGCATGAGACTATTGCTTAGGGGGTGCTTAGCAAAAGCTTGTTAAGCACACTTCTGATGTTTGCCTTTTCCCAGACTTCAGGGCACAATCTCAGTGCTTCACACACTACAAATTAGTTAAGATCAGAGAAATCATATTATATTTTTTGTAGTACAAGTAGCTTTAGTTGCCTAGATATACCACTGTTTACAAAAAATAAAAGTGTATGGAGTTCAAAGTATATAATAACAATGAGCTATCACACAGACAGCCAATGCTTCACTCTAAGGGGGCGGAGCCTAGATGGCTAACTGATAGCAGCATCTTTTTGGAGCTCCACAAATTTATTCTAAAATACAGGAAAATAATCAACTTCAACAAACTAAAATAACACAATCTTTTTAATGAATATACAATCTATCTTCACTTCAGATTTTGAGAAAATCTACTGAAATTTCCTGTCAAAAGTAACTGGAGATTACATCAACAATGTGGAAATGAGCAACTCAAAGAATTCCCACTCTGAAACTACACTGAAAAAGGAAATACAACTGATGTCTACCACGCTACATGAACTTTGTCTGAAAATGGACAATTTCAAGGACAATCTAGAAAACCTTAAAGAAAATTGTCAGAAACAAACTGATATACTCAAAGAAATACTACAACAACAAATATCTGACATTGAGACTTCATTGTGTGACATAGATAGGAGACTTAAACAGGAGGAAAACCACAGTGAATTCCTTTTACAACAAAACAACTGGATAATAAATAAAATAGATGACCTGGACAATAGAGAAAGGAGAACAAATATAAGGATCTTCGGACTACCAGAGGAAATCTTTAGGTGAGGACATCATTTTCTTTTTAAACTCTTGGCTTCCTGAAATATTAGACTTAAAAGAAGGTCTATCTAGTGACATAGAGAGGGTGCACAGAGCCACAGGTAAACCAATACCTTCCTCACCAACTGCTCCTCCAAGATCTATAGTAGTAAAATTGCTATCTTTCCTTGATAAAGAACTTATACTTAAATCAGCATGGAGAAAAAGTCCTTTAACCTACAAACAAAGTCAAATAAGATTTGACAATGACTATTCCTGCAGGGTACTGGAATTGTGGAAAAAAACTGGCTACTTGTGAAACTCCTTAAACAAAATAAAATAAAAGTACAACTTGTCTACCTAGCCAAATTAGAATCTTTTATGCAAATGACATGAGAACTTTCAACAACTTCAAGGAACCATCTACTTTCATCAAGAACAATAACATAATCACAATACCAGAAGAAATGGAATGGTCAGCATCCACATCCTTAAAAAGATCCTCTGGGAAAAATACCTGGACTGACGTGAAGAAGAAGAAACAAAAGGCTGATCTTAATAACACAGTTTCATCCAATTCTCTCAAAGAATCTGCAAAAAAATAACTTTCACAGTGTGAAAACAAAGTATGTACTTTTAATTTTCCTTTCTTCCAGTTACTTAATTTACTTAATTTCCTCATATTTGTCTGTTATTATTAATTACAATACTAGTAATTCATATCAATAGTACTAGAAATTGATTTTAAACTAAAAACTCAGTACTCATATAGTTATTGTTTATTTGCTACCTATTAGTACATTAGAATAGAAGCAGGTATAAGAATTACAAAATGCCTAGGTGAGAAACTAACTGCTGCTGTCTTGGTTATTCTTTTGAAGAACAGGTCAGTGGTACTACTTTATTAAACATACTTTGAATTCAAAGACATAGGTCTAAGGTTTCACAAAAGGGAAAAAATAACACTTTTTAAATGCTTTTACTGTTCCCCATTCACCTTACAGGTGTAGGCTTGTAACTGTATGAAAGAAGAAGTAGTGTTGTTTCAGGGACACTTACTCTACACATGTCTTCTAATTGCCAGATCTACACTTAACATTTTTCTGAGAGAAAAACTCTTATTCACTCATGGTAATAAAAAGAGTGCAAAATTACTTAACACTATTTATTTATTTATTTATTTATTATTTATTTATTTACATTTGTTGACCGGGAGTGTCCGACTGGACATAGGTCCATTTTCAGCGGAGGCCCGGGGACAGAAGCTCCACGGTACAAATAAACAGACAGTAGTTACATTACATTACATAGCAATTAACAATTTAACATAGCAATTACTTATAACATATTTACAGATGAAGAACATAGTACATCAGTAGACAACTAGAATCTTTATCTGCGAAGTACATAACAGACATTAACAAATGTTACAATAAGAAGTTCCTGCTGTATAATAAGTACTAGGCTTATGAGCATCTGAGCTTGCTATAATCAAGGTAGTTAGTGGGGTGGAAAGAAAGGTAGTGGTTGGATGGGGTGGGTGATATTAGAGTGGGAGTTGCAAGGGCATAGCCAGCAAGTTTTTAGGTGCACTTTTAGTAAAGTTTTGAAGTGGGTGCATGATGGTACTGGAGGTAATTGTGGGTGGGAGGGAGTTCCATAATTTGGCTATGGCACAAGAGAATAGTGCTTCACCAGCAGAGCTATTGGAGGGATGGGACATTTAGTGGATGGTTTACTAGTTTGTAGGCGAGTGAGAGTTGATACCATTGAAGGAGGTGAGGGAGTTCAAGCCAGCCCAGTTCAGCAAGTGAGAGACAGTATAAACTAGGTATGTGTAAATTGAGAATTTCTGTCTAGGAAGTAGCCGCGAGCCTACTGGTTCTTTGGGCACTTGCCTTGGCTTTCATTTATGCTCTATTCAGTTGTAAATGTTCTTTGTGCTAATGTTAGTTCACATACTACATTCAGGAAGTAAGGCACAAAGTCATGTCTCAGAAACAAACTGTATGCACAAATTCTTCCTGATTTATAATAAGAAAGTGTCCTGTGTACAACATCCCCACTAATAGTACAATCACATACTATGACTTAACTAGTGCGAGGGAGGAAGACGTAGATATAAAAAAAAAAAAAAAAAAAAGAAAGAGACAAGTAATGACTTGGGGCACTGCACTAGCCCTGGGCAGATTCACTGGTGTGTAGGTATACAGGTTGAGCTACCCCACAATCTGCTAGAAACAGATGATGCTTAAATGTTTTAAATGTTTTCATAATTCCAGTTTTTGCCCTTTCCTATTAACTGTCATCCTGTTAAAGTTTGGTATAAGGGTGTGCACAACAGTCATCAGTTTGATCTGAACATGGCGGATTACTTCCTTGATTGACGTTTATCAGATTGATTGCTTTATGCTCAGCTTTCCCTGTTGGTTAACTCAGGTGGTCGGGGCTTGGCAATAGACAGTTAATAATCATCTTTTTTTATGTGTGCCCTGATTGTGGTTTCCCAAAACTTAGGGCTCAGTTGTGGTCTGTTGATGGAGATGAGGTGGACTTGAAGGGTTGGGTGAGCTCACATTATGGAGGAGAGACTGAGACAAGATGCCTTTCCTTTTAGTGTGGTGGTTTTGCTACTGGAGTCTTGCTGTTGTCATTGGGAAGAGGCTGGGAGTTTCTTGTTTTAATCTTGGTCAATTTCTTTGTTTTTGTGTGAGGACTACACTGTTGAAAGGGATCAGTGCATTATGTTCAGCTCGCACACTAAATTCAGGAGGAGTGGCAAAAGTGACGTGATGTAGTGGGGTGTCTATGTAACTAAACTCACTGATCTGTGGGGCGTAGTTCACTTGGAAGGAACTGTCAAACCACACTATACAATGTTTTCTCTTTAGTGATGAAAAGCCAATCCTACAATAAACCCTACTTAAAAGGATTATTTTTAATGGGTATAACATTCAGAAAATGTATGGTGATGCTAATGTGTATGCATCATATTAATAGGCTCCAAAAGGCTATGGTCTGCTAGGATTTTACATTAACCCAATTATGAACAAGGCATTACATTACACATACCCTAATAACATGAAGACAAAATGTTATTAAACACTTCCTCTATACTTACGTAATAATCTTCAATTTCAAGGGACAGATACACTTTTTTTTCTACTACAAGCTATAGATAATTAACTAATTAGTACACAGGAAACCTCACATATTGATGAATCATCTAACATATGCTGGAACAAGCATAGCTCAGCAAATAACGTGAAATGCAATAAATTCAGGATGAGCTTATTTAATGGTGAAAGTCAATGTGAACTATGGAAATGTTAATGTATTAAATACCTATTATAGAATAGGTAATTTCCTAAGATTCTGTAATTGTTTAGTATCTTAACCAAATTTTCTCTTCATTACAATTGTTTAAAAGTAACAACACTGTTACCACTGTACAAAATATTAATGCTATCAAAGCACATATAATGCAACACGATGGAAAGGAGAAGGACATGGGTAGCAGCAGTATGGAGTCTGTAACATGAATATTCTCTGTTCGCATACATATTGTAAAAATAAACTGATTTAGTATATAGTAACAGAAAGGGGGAAAGAAAAAAGGGGGGAAAGAAAAGAAAGAAGGAAAGGGAAAAGAAGGGTGAAAGGGGAAAAAAGAAAAAAATTTTGATTTTACTTCAATGAACTTAAATTGCATGCTAATGTTTGATTCGTTTTTGTATTCTAACATTCGAGTCAGTTTAACTAGATGAGACCTTATTTAGTGACTTTGCACTTTGTATGAAAATACATTTGTTTATTGTTGCTTCTTAGATATGTAATATACAGAAATAAAAGAAATATCTGTCTTATATCTTTACAATGTACTTAACCTCACAAAAAGTGGGTAATCACTATTTATATACACTTACAAGGTTGCATGGATAGTGAATTTAAAATTAATCTTTTAATAACTTATAAATATGTTTGACGACTCACTGGTTTTGGTTACAATTAAGCAACAATACAACAGATCTTTCACTAGTTTGTTATAGGTATTATACTACTGTCTAATGTTCTATAGAAATACTTTTATTTTGTATAATCTATAATATGATACAATAGAGTGATTATTCAGAGAACAATCTTCTTATGTTTACACCCTAGAAATATTTGTAATAATTGAGATAAATACAACAGACTACAACTTACAACATATACATATATTCTGATGGTAACTATTTCTAGTATCCTTTATATACTAACCTAATAAATACCCACTACATTCCCTTTATCTTTGGTATAAGTCATCATCTCCAGTGATAATAAATGGATCCCAAAAGAAGGGTACTTATTGCTTTTCATTTTGTGGTTAGATATGGGACAAAATCTGATAGAACAATCCTTGTCTATCAGATTAGGAGTGGATAGCACTCCATAGGTTCATAGGTTCATAGATTAGTACTAAGCTAACTGCCCTTGGAAGACATTTTAAGCCTAGCCAATTATCCCTTGTGAGACTCAAACCCTGCACCTTGTGTTTGCGAGGCAAACACCTTAACCATTAGGCCACCCTCCCAACCCATGTTTGTTAGGGGATATTAGAAAACACTTGACTATTTGGTTATGTAACTTTGACTTCAATATTTTCTTCCATACCTATTTTTGGCCTGAATACAGTATCACATTTTTATTTTCTACTAGAAAAAAACAATCTGATCACTATGCATAGAATAAATAACATAATTACTCATTCCTGGGATAATAAAAGAAGACACAAATACAAACAAACCATAAACATATTCTAGCAATATGGAATTAACACTACTTTCACTAAATACTAATGGTTTGAACAATCCCAGGAAAAGATCAAACTTATGAAAATAGTTAAACCTAAACAAAGTACAAGTGATATTTCTTCAAGAGTCTCATTTAAAAATTAATGACAAATACATATGGAGTACAAATGAAAACTTAATATTATCTCATTCTTCTTACAAAAGAAAAAACAGAGGAGTAATGAATCTTTGGAAAAAAAATATTACTATTCCCCAAATCATTTATAATTATGAAGATAAGGAAGGGCTTATAGCTATAGTAATAATAAAATTCAACAATAGAATTTGGACACTAGTAAACCTATATTGGCTTCCTGGCATAGGTGTAAAGACAGTTAAAAATATGGATCTCATCAGCAAAGTATAGAAGGGATACCTAATAATAAGTGGAGACTTTAATTAAATTTTAGATAATTCTGAGACTACAAACAAAAGAAACCTTCATCGTATTCCCATAGCAAAAACTCTTAAAAAATGGACAGAAAACCTAAAATTAATATATACATATAGTCACAAAGATCCTAATTCACTAATATTTTCACATCAAGATCATAGATTTAATACTCAAACAAGAATAGACAAAATGTTTCTATCTCAATAATTAAATACAGAAATAATCAACTTCTCCATAACTCCATGTCCTTTGTCAGATCACAACTCACTCATTCTTAAACTACAAGCATTTAACATATACGACAAGGATACTGGCCTATATTACAAAACTTAAAGAGTTTAAACCATGGCTAGATTCTGAATTGCAATTCTACCTGGATACTAACTATACTGAGGAAACAAATATTATAATAATATGGGACACTATGAAAGCTTACATCTATGGCAAAATTCTGACTTGGTTTAAAAATAAATCAAAAGAATGGGAATCTGAATTGCACAACATTCAAGAACAAATTACAACAATCAAAAATAAGGATCCGACAACTATATTAAATAACAAAAAGGAAATAGAAGAATTAAATAAAAAATACAATTAATTTCTAACTCATAAGACTAACCTAGCACCAGAAAATTTAAAACTAAACTCATACGTCACTATACCTAAATACATGCACAACTTAGCAATGAGAATTAAAAGACAAACCAGAGAGAATATCATCATAAATATCATGCATGAGGGAAGGAAGAATAAAAAAAGTATCAGACATAAGTGATATTCTAGATGCTTTCAAATTTCACTATACTGAACAAAATATAACAGGTAAAACACATAATAATGTTTCCAATATAAAAGTAAATCTTCCTATAATCAAGAAAATTCCAGAAAAAACTAAAACTTGATATTTTAAAACAAATATCTTATAAGGAAGTAATTGAAAAAAATGAAGGAAAGTAAATGCAACAAATCTCCAGGAATTGATGGAATAACTAACAGACTATATAAAATCTTTCCAAATTCAATTTTATAAATATTTCACAAAACTCTAATTGAAGTACAAACTCAAAATAAAATTCCTCCCTCATAGAGATATTCACTAATCATGCCAATAATAAAGGAAAATAAAGACCCTGAACTATGTAATTCTTACAGGCCAATTTCTAGACTCAATAATGATTATAAAATGTTTATGTCCATAGTATTTAATAGAATTAAAAAAATCCCTGATTCACATCATAACTGAAGACCAAACAGGTCTTATATAAAACAGACATACCTATGATAACATTCAAAGAATATTAACTCTTATAGACAGTTTAAACAGAGATAAACAAGACACTCTTATAGTAACACTAGATATTGAAAAAGCCTTTGATACATTTATTTTTTTTTTTATTTTATTTTATTTATCATTTATTAACCGGGAAAGTCCGACTTGGAACAAAGCCAATTTTCAGCGGAGGCCCGGGGAGAAAGGCTCCAGATGCATGTCTTTGTAACATTAAATTGGGATTACTTATACAAGGCCCTAGAGCTTTTTGAATTCCCCTCTCCCTTTATCTCATTGATAAAAAATACATACAAAGATAATCTTGCATATGTAAAACCTGGACCAAAGACACAAAACAATGTTGTCTGATGTCCCCAATTTTATTTGCATTAGCTATGGATTTATTTGCTTCTTCAAAACGTAGTAACTCTAAAATAAAAGGTATAGATATTTATGATCAATTTAATTCCAAGATTATGTTATTTGCAGATGATGTACTTCTCACCTTATTTGTTTCAAAAGATTCCTTAAAAGAATTAGATACACAAGTTAAGCATTTCTATTCACTTTCAGGTCTTCATTTTAATAAATCAAAATCTAACTATATGTACCTGAACAAAAATAATTCTTCACCCTTAAACACTAATCATATAATAGGTAAACAAGTCTCCACTATAAAATATTTAGGAACTACCCTATGCAAAAATGTAGAAAAAGCACTAACTACAAATTATGAAAAAAATATAAGCACTATAAAAACCCACATTGCAAAATGGAATACAATATACCTGAAATTTGAAGATAGACTACAATTAATCAAAATTATATTACTTCCAAAAATAATATATATAGCTCAAGCTATTCCTATGACACCAAATAAACAAATTTTAAAAGAAATAAATGCAATCTTATTAAAATTGCTCTGGTACCCTAACATGAATAGAATAGCTTATACATATCATATTAGACCTTGGGAAAAGGGAGGGATTAATTTCCCAGACATAGAATCTTACATCAAAGCCTTGTCCTTTAGAGCATTTATAAATTGGATAGAGCAAAATTATTCTTCCAACTAGAAAGCTCTTCATAACACTATATTCTTAAATGAAAACAACTTAACTAAAAATCTCAGGTTAAACAACCAAAATAATAAGTTATGGCATATTCTAAGTATTAACTTTCAATATAATATATCAAAACCTACCAACTTAAATTATATAAACTATATTTATGACTCCTTTAGGAAATTTATAAACATCAATACAGATATAAAACTGTGGTTGGAATTACTAATACCATTCACTTCTACAAAGAACTTCACTTACAAGATGCATAAAAACATTTTCACCAACTGGGAGACAAAAAAAATTATTTGTTGGCAACATTGTATAAACAACCAGAAAGTATTAGATTCCCAACATGTATTAATTACATATGGCATCACAAACAATGACTGACTAGTACTGCAAAGTGTAATTTCATATGAACAAGATTTATGCAGAATAATCAAAAACTCCTCATTTAAATCAAGTCCCAAAATAACAAATCTAATGTTTGAAATTATTTACAACAATTACAATTGGACAAATATAACTTCAAAACTTTACAAAATTTTAATGAACTATAAAGTTAAAACTCACCATAACTACTGGAATTTCATTACAAAAGGCCACACAATAAACTTATCAATAGAAAGTAAAACTAACTTATCATACTCGATAAAATTAACTTCTAATTCACAGTTTTGGAAAATATACATGTGGAAGTTTTTCCATGGATCATTTCTTACTCCTAACAAACTAGCCAAATTTAACTCTACCCAGGAAGTTGCATGTTGGAGGTGTTTAATAAAATGTGAAGAAAACTGGATACATATGTTATACGATTGTATAAAACTCAAAAAATATTGGGAAGAAATAAGTAAATTTCTTCTAGCTATACTCATAGACACATTTATATTAACAAAATCTCTAATATTGTTAAATGTTAATGAAATAATTAAAATGAACAACAATGATTTTGATTTATACCCAGAGGCACCGAAAGCTGTTGAAGACTGGGGGGGGGTGGAGGGTGAGAGGGGCACTTAGTGATCTAAAAAGGGCAATTTTTTTAAAACTATTTATGACCACAACATAGGTTTACTTGGAGGACATTTTAAGCTTAGCCAATTTCCCTTTTGGTGCTTGAATTAACATTTTCTGATTGGTCTTACATATCCCATAGTCTGCCTGCATTCCTATTGAGCCACAAACATACATTCCTTCAGTTTTCCACAAATCCAATGTCCATGCAAATAAGCAATGGCAACTTTTAGGTTATGACTCAGACTTGAACAAGATTTAAGATTCTACTGTGCATCTCAAAGTCCATTTAGATTTGGATATATATTAACAAAAATACCTCCATCCTTCACTTACCAGAGTTACTATCACAGCTTCAGGGGAGCTGTAAAAAATGCTGAAGGATTATTTTCCTGTAATGTATGTGTGTGTGTGTGTGTGTGTGTGTGTTTGTATTTTTTTATTTTATTTTTTATTTTTACATTTGTATATATATAATATTTGGGAACATTTCCACCATATATGGCAAAGGATCCCTCTGGATTCTGCAGCTTTGCATAACAGCAACAACAACACAATGAATGCTAGACTCTACATTACAGGGACCTGTTCTAAATCAACAATATTACCGGTTTTGCAGTGTTTTACCTCGTAAAAACATGCACAATCTTTTTTGCCACAGCCCTGTGATGAAGAAAGGTTGGATAGCAGGGCTTTACCATTCTCTACTTCCATATCCATAAGGAATATTACTGTGTAGTACTAAGAAAAAAGTAAACACCATTTACAAAGCAAAGTACATAATCATTCCACAGGCAGTGCCCCCAGTTTCTCTTTGGCCTTCCAGCGTACCCCTTGCTCTACCTTAGCTCAGCAACTAAATAAATTCTGAATGACACACTCTCGTTAAGGGAAAACAAGAACCCTAAAGGGAAAGAAAAAAAGTCATTACCAGAAGAGGGTCGACCTCAAACCAAGTTGTTTCTTGCCACTTTTCCTAATAAAGATTGATGGAAAACAGGTCACTCAGCCATCCAGTGTGCTGCCCTTCTACATCAGGCTGTGGATAGTTGCTGTATCGAAAAAAATCATGATTTGGTCTTTGGGCTAGCCCCTCACAGTGGCTGCAAGCCCAGCTACCCACCTCCCCAATTAAATTGTGTAGGCTGCACCCCCCCCTCTTCACTTCTTTTCAGCTCAGTAGTTTGATTGATGGGAAGCCTTTCAAAACCCACCCACACACGGGCTGAGCCCATTTGCTTGTGTCTTACACACGCACACAGTTTTGAGCCCTTAAGCTCAATTCCTAAAGACCGTTTCAGAGAGCTGATGTCATCACGTGTGCGATGATGTCAGCTGAAAAGTCAGAAAACAAATTTAAACTAAAAACACCAGGAAATGGATATTGTTTCTATAAAGAAGTGGGGGGTGCCCCTCCCCCCTCACTCTATGGTTCCGGTGCCCATGTTTATACCTACTATTGACTGTGTTAGCTGTGGCAAGGAAATGCATTACAAGAAAATATAAATCATCATCTGAACCAACAGCTGAAGAATTTTTGTGTCTCTTGAAAGAAATTGCATTGATGGAAACCAAGATCAAGGAACTGAGAATTGCTCCAAAAGTTTGGAGTAATAATCCCTGGAATAAGATACTATCTTTAATTGACACTTTAAATTTGATCTCAGTAGTCTCTTCAGATAAGTAAAGAAAGAACAAGAAATTTGTTTACATTCTATGCAAAATGTTCACAGTTTGATTTGTTTTTTTATAATTTATTTTTATTCAGGTCAAATGTATATAATGTACATAGTTTATTATAGTTTATCACTTATGTTTCAATTCTTATTTATAATTGATTATTTTTCTATTCTAAAACTAATAAAAATGTTCAAATAAAAAAAATACTTCACGCTAACACACTTTTGTTATTTGTGTAACAGCATAAAGTGTATTACACTTAAAACTGTCAAATAACTGATGACGATTTTATGTAGGGGATGCCATGTGTGCTGCAACATGGCACCCAATCATTTGAAAGCCATTCTGATCAGGTCTTGCAGAACAGAAGTGTGCAACCATCTTATCTTTTTGATGATTTTGGAGTGCATTCTGTACTCTCTATGTATTATATAGTTATTGTTGCCTCTATCACTTTTAGCCTGGATAAGCAGATTTTGTAATAACCATATATTATCTATTACTCATGTTCAAAAAAGGTTGTAAAATCAGAAATATGAGATATGTAAATGAAAATACAACACATTTAGTATCTCATTATTTAAAAGAACACTGTAATGAAAATTAAAATAAAATACAAAATATGATATCAAAAAAATAGGCCCCTTCACAATACCCCAAGCAATCCTCGATAGTTAAAGCAAAAGAAAGGACTATTTTCTGGTACATACATTAAAACCATCCACAAAGAAACCATACAACTAAATTACCATATATTAAACAGATCAGTACAGCAAAATAAATAATAAAGCTGTTTTCTAACTGAAATAATTCCCCGCCAGGATAGGTATTATAGGGATATAACAGACCTTCCAAGTGAGGAAACCTTCTGCCTGCAGTTATGAGCCTCACAACACATTATTTCCCTATAATGCTCACCCTGTAAGATTTTATTGCTTATATATCTGACCTAGGAAACAAAATGTTTTTTTATCACCATCATCCCAGCAAAATCTATTATTCCACTACCAGCATCATCAGGTTATAAAATGCACTTAGATATCTGCATTGAACTGTGGCACCCACCATATACAAAGTTTCGTAACATCAGAACCAAGACAGATACACTTGTACTGCAAATATATATATATATATATATATATATATATATATATATATATATATATTTTTTTTTTTTTTTTACATAACAAGAACAGAAACCTAGTTTTCATTTTTCTGAAAAAGTGAATAACTTTAAAGCAAACCAAGATAACAAGGTACTGTGGCTACCAAAGTTTTCCAGCATGCAGGTTTCTATAAAAGGAGTAGTGTTCCATGCATATATTCTTCAGTTTTATTAAGGAGTAAACAAGAGACATAAAAAAATACTTTCCCCACATTTCTTAACAGACTACCCCTGAATTCCAAAGCAATTTCAATGTGGAAAAATGTGATTCTCAAATGTTATGGACTTTGCTGAGCATACCACGTCCAGGTAAAGTATGCTACTGAAGTTATTTGCAACTATGCAGAGCTGACCTACAGACAATGTCTGACTCCAAAACCCATGTAGTCTTTTTATGAAGTATAAAGGAAAACTAGCACACTATTCTTATTCACATTTCCTGACAAAGAACACATTGACAAAATTGAAAGAAGTATGCCAACTTGTCTGGTAGCTGCCATGCTGCAGGCAGATAAACTAATGGCTAAAGAGACAACACCACCTGCTGCATGTTCTACAGTGAAGAGGTGGCCAGATAACTCTGGCAAATGTTCCTGTTAGACCAGCTCTCTGACAAGGAGGTTACTGACAGGTTCTTTATGGACAGAGACCTGTTGTTTGTTATTTATGACCTGTATTGTCTACACGTCAATCCATGTAGCTAGCAAACAAACACTATCCCACTAGAGGCCATAGTCTGTCAATTACTGGACATACTTGAATCTTGAACATTCCAACTCCATTTTGGCAGCACAATATGGGAGTCTCAGACCACTGTTTTCTGAATCCTGGACAAGTCTCTATCTATCTGTCTTGTGACACAAGGCTGGGAATTACATAAGCCATCCTTCAAAATCAGCTTAGTGTCCTGCATATATTGAACCATTCTATAAAGTTGCACAGCTTCCTTGTATCCTCTTGTCTACCAGGACTATCCACATCAATATAACACATCTTCCATGATGACAGGTAGAGATGCATCAACCATAAAGGATGGCATTCAAACAAATTTGTTCAGAAAATGGCTAAATTCTTAAACTCACAGCATCATTCTTTCAAAGTGTCCATGGCACACATATATGATGGAGAATCTGTATCCTGAGATATAAGTTCCTCATACAGACCATTTAATGAGTACACACAGAAGTACAAATAATAGCATGTAACTGTACAAACAGAAGGTACCCTGCTACACTTGTGACAATGAAACACTGGTATACAATAATGGCTGCTCCATGGAACCTTGGATTTGACACCTGTACACCGTAATCCTTGCAGAGACAGCCTACAGTCATCATGCTGCCTGACCAGAACTGTAGATAAATAGACATTTATGTCGCTGATACCCAAGTTCAGGCAGGAGGGACACATCAGTGGGTGCGCTGCAACACACTTCCAAGAAAACATCTGATATGGCCTCAGCGTGTGCATTCTGACAAAATATGATAATATCAAAGCACAACAGCCTACTGATCTTGTCTATGGAAGGTCTACCCTATGAACCCCAGACACATGAACAAGGCCAGCAATGGAATACATCTCCTAGCAGTGAAAAGGAAGTACAGTGGTGTGCGTGACAGGAAGGAGCACATTCTATGATTGCCTAAATACAAGCAATACTGTAGAGTTTGTGCCATGACATATCATTATGTATAGCCTGTGCACAGAAAAAACATGTCCACATGGGTAAAATTTCCTTGTTAATACCTTTCAAAGGCATGCTTATGTCCGTATGCCCTGAATACACGTGGGATCAGATTGTGCCATCAGTGTAAACAACATATTTGTTTCACAGGACGTGCAGCAGTCATCATCTACCCATACAGCAAGTGCACACAGGCAAATTCTCATAGACACACTCAGACTCTAATGGCAACCACTGTATATGTAAATGTATACTACCTCCTGCCATATGGACACATGACATTATACAGTTATAGCCCCATGTGCATGTCCACCTCACCCTGCTGAATATAACCCAATGGCATGGCTCTCCAACACTGAACCCTGCAAACCTGCTGAGAAGAAATTCTCACCATCTGCTGTTTGTTTATGTACATCAGTGTCTATAACTGGTCTACACTGCAGAGTTTATCAGCATGAGAAAGCAATACCGACTGGTGCTTTAGCATGACAATGTGTATGCAGTATGAGCTATGAACCTGCAGAAGACTAGCGGCAAAGTCTCGTGCCCTTAATAGTAGCCCTGAATCTTATGCTTACCTTTGTGTACCCCAGCCATGTCCAGGAACATCAGGCAGTAAATGTAAAACTCATGAAATACATCTGCCTTGCTAAAAACAGAACATGCCAAGGATGTGAAATGGTACTCGTGTGTGTGTGTGTGTGTGTGTGTGTGTGTTTGTATATATGTGCTTGTTTCAACAGCACTTTCATGCATTCAGCTATTATTCTCTCCACTGATCCGATATACTCAGTATAACATATTTCAACTCCATCGTGCATTGTGCAAGGATATGTGATACTCTATGCAAGGCCCAGTTAACATCAGCACAGGATCACATTTCCACAATACCAACAGGGCTCATCTGATTTACTATTACCTGACTACTGCCATTTCCTGTATGGCTAGTGCTTTGCCTTTGTTATGACTCGCATCATCCTGGTATGACTCCATGTTGTTGGGGACATTCCCACATGCTGTGGTTCAGCACTAGTGGAATCCCTGTCTGTCTCCATCTTAGTGGGAACATTTTCATCACTGACATTACTAATGGGATCCCTGCTTGTCATTATGCTGATGGAGACATTTACACACACACTCACACACACACACTCACACACACACACACTCACACACACACACACACACACACACACACACACACACACACACACACACACACACACACACACACACACACACACACACACACACACACACACACACACACACGCACACACACACACACACACACACACACACACACACACACACACACACACTCACACACACAAACATCATGTCTCAGCATTAGTGGAGAGTTCCTGTAATAGAAAGCAATGCCAAGCATTGGACTTTTGGCTGTTGTGGAAGCAGATCTGCCAAAAAAGTATGAAATTGATATGGGCAATGTTTCTTTACAAAGGACACATAGGCATTCATCAATGTATGCTTGTTATACCTGAAACCTGTACCCACAAATAGGATTACATGACTGTGCACCACCCTGAAAGGCCCCAAACAACATGCAGGATATGTATGTTATATGAACTGAGGTGATACATAAATAACTGTGACATGGATATGCAAACCCAGGAACCACACCTGGACTCTCACTGGGACCAGTGGGGTCATTCCTTACTATGCAAAACATATATTACATAGAATTACGTCCCTACATAACAGCATCAACATCACTTCTGTGCAGCCCACATAGCTTATATTTGTAGGTCCAGTACATATCTGCACTTGGGGGGGGTGCTATTATCCCTACCATGTTTCCTGATTTGGATCCATGGCCGCAAAGGGACGCAATAAACTCTTCTGTATCATTTAATGCAGTTTGGAGTGGCACACCCCAATGTTTTTCCCAGCACCTCTATTTCCTTTACAGAACAGTGGTACATAAATTAGGTGGCCTGGAAACCAGCCCATCCAGATTTTCTGCAAATCACAGTAACAGCTCTCATCACTGTCTATCTCTGAAACACTTAGACTAGCTAGAACTCCCTCATCTACGTCTTCTCGCACAGCTACAAATTATCCACTCTATATTATACCAACCATCCTTTTGTCCAAACTTGTCTACTCTAATCTCTTACTATAATCCTACCAGGACTCTTCATAGCTCTGATCAGGACTTACTCCAAATTTATAAACCCAACACTAAAATTGGTGGTAACCTTTCCAGCTACTATCCCGCTATTTCTTGGAACAAGTTACCACTGGAAATTAGAAAAATTCAACAGCTCAAGGAATTTAAATCTGCCACTAAAGATTACCTAAAAGGTTTCTGGACATGCAAGTGTACTCATAGTAAGTAAACTTATTCCTCTACCACCTGCCCTCACTGCTGCCTTTAAAGGTAATACGTCTGTTACCTGGCTGTGCACTCAGTCATCTAACACTGAGAACTACCTGTTCCATTCCAAATACTCTTCAGATGTAATATACTATTCAATATAATCCTTTAAAAATCTCTTTCTCTATCAAAATAGGTAATTACCTATTCCATATCTTAAAGATTTTTCTGATCTCATATCCTACTTATAAGATGTTTTACCAACTGCAACCACCTAGATTGTACATATTGAACTACTGTATGCTGTTTTTTCTGTATATATCTTAGTTAAATGTAAGCTTAGACATTGTTAATGCTGCTTAACTTGTATTTTCCAAGTTGAAACGTCTAATGCTTTGTTTATTAAATAACCTTTCCTTGTAAAATAAATATAACTGTCAATTGTGGAGGTTTTCTCCCCAGGCCTCTGCTGAAAAAGGGCTATCTCAGCCCATTTGGACAAATCCAGTCAACAAATGTATAATAAATAAAATAATAAAAAAATCATATTGACTTTATTTGTAGCAAGCAGACAACACAGTGTAGCATCCAACCCACTTGACAGGCAAAGTGCAAAAGACTCAGCAGTTGTACACAGGGCAACTCACAAGGGTTTGGAAAACCTCTGTCTTTTAGTACTGTATAATTTATGTATCGCATACTAGGAGAATCACATCCATACTGTATAATTTATGTATCACATGCTAGGAGGTACACATCATCCATATTGTATAATTTATGTAATGCACACTAGGAGGTTCACCTCCATACTGTATAATTTATGTATCGCATGCTAGGAGGTACACATCATCCATAATGTATAATTTATGTATTGCATGCAAGGAGGTACACATCCATACTGTATAATTTATGTATCACATGCTAGGAGGTACACATCATCCGTACTGTATAATTTATGTATCGAATGCTAGGAGGTACACCTCCTTACTGTATAATTTACGTATCACATGCTGGGAAATGCACTTCTGTATTGTAAAATGTATGTATAACATGCTAGGAGGTACACATCCTTACTGTATAATTTTGTAACACATGCTAGGAGATACACATCCTTACTGTATAATTCATGTATCGCATGCTAGGAAGTACACATCTGTACTGTATAATTTATGTATAGCATGCTAGGAGGTACACATCATCTGTACTGTATAATATATGCATCGCATGTTAGGAGGTATACCTCCTTACAATATAATTTATGTATCACATGCTAGGAGGTACACATCTATACTGTATAACTGGTGTATTGCATGCTAGGAGGTACACATCTGTATTGTATAATTTATGTATCGCATGCTAGGAGGTACACATCTCTACTGTATAATTGATGTATCACATGCTAGGAAGTATACATCCATACTGTATAATTTATGTATCGCATGCTAGGAGGTACACATCATCCATCCCATATACTTTATGTATCACATGCTAGGAGGTACACATCATCTGTACTGTATAATTTATGTATCGCATGTTAGGAGGTATACCTCCTTACAGTATAATTTATGTATCACATGGTAGGAGGTACTCATCCGTACTGTATAATTTATGTATTGCATGCTAGGAGCTACAAATCTGTACTGTATAATTGATGTATTGCATGCTAGCAGGCACACATCCGTACTGTATAACTGATGTATCGCATGCTAGGAGCTACACATCTGTACTGTATAATTGATGTATTGCATACTAGGAGGTACACATCCGTACTGTATAATTTATGTATCGCAAGTTAGGAGGTACACATCCGTACTGTATAATTGATGTATCACATGCTAGGAGGTACACATCCGTACTGTATAACTGACGTATCACATGCTAGGAGGTACACATCTATACTGTATAATTTATGTATCGCATGCTAGGAGGTACACATCTGTACTGTATGACTTACGTATCTCATGCTAGGAGGTATACATCTGTACTGTGTAATTTATGTATCGCATACTAGGAGGTTCCCATCTGTACTGTATAATTTATGTATCGCATGCTAGGAGGTACCCATCCGTACTTTATTATTTATGTATCACATACTAGGAGTTATACATCCATACTGTATAAATGATGTATTGCATGCTAGAAAGTACACATCTGTACTGTATAACTGATGTATCACATGCTAGTAGGTACACATCTGTGCTGTATAACTGATGTATTGCATGCTAGGCGGTACACATCCGTGTTGTATAATTGATGTATTGAATGCTAGGAGGTACACATCCGTGCTGTATAACTGATGTACTGCATGCTAGGAGGTACACATCCTTGTGTTTTACTCATTTAAGTTCCTCCATGTTATTCTGCATTCAAGAGCTCTGGCTTATGATGGCTGGAGTACCTGTGAAACATCTGTCAATTCTGCTACAATACATGAAATACACGCAACAGCAAAAAGAAGTACAGCACTCAAACGAAGTAAGGGAGTAGCGTGTCTGATTAAAACACAAAAATATCCAATCACCATATGCACGCTCTCCCTCAACGAACGCTAAAGACACTCCAGTTAAGTCACAAGGAAAAGTTCTTCTTTGCCCATATGTTTAAAGGCTCTGCTTGGAGCTAGTAAGATGAAAGGTACAATCCAAAAAGATCCAGAGCTTGAACGAAAACACAGTTTTATTTCCAAACAGACAAAAAGTGAGCGCTTTCGCCAAAAGGCTTCTTCAGACTTATGCAGTAGCACTCTTGTACATCGATTTAAATATAGCTTCCTCTTTAGCTATTGGTTAGAGGCTTTTCTTAACATTTAATTGTATACACGCATGTGTGATTCTATCAGCATATTTATATAAATACACAAAACACTGGTTAAAAACATCCCTAGAAGCTTTTTTAAAAAAGCAACCCTTATATAAAAGCACATACATTTAAAACAATTCATATTGGCTCAACTATGAAAATAATAAATAATGAGCCATTTATTAAAAGTCAATCAAGGGTTTTTTTGACTAAAATACATAACATTTAAGGAAAATATATTGGCTTAACTACAAAAAATAAGCCATTTATCAAAAAATCAGAATGAGGGATTATGACTAAATACAGTAGCAATAAACTGCTATTTGGGTCTAAAAACCTTCCTGTTCCTAAGTATGGGTCTAATTTGAACCTTATCGTTCAAGCCTGGTGGCACATCAGCTTTTAACCTGATGATCCATCTCATTTCACATTCCAGCGTCATATTAATGACATCTCCTCCTCTAAAGCTGTTATATATCTTCTGTAATACATGGAATTTAAAAGTATGTTGTGTTCCTAAAGCCTGGTGGTGTTTAGCTAGAGCATTGACATCCGAGCCTATTCTTATATTATAATTATGCTCTCTAATACGATCTTTCAGAGCCCGGTTAGTCTTACCTACATAGAACGAGGTGCATGAAACACATCTTGCTATATAAACCACATTAATACTGTTACAGTCAGTCTCAGTATTAAAATAATACCTTTGGTTTGTGACTGGATGGATAAAAACAGTTTCTTTACTTATATGCACACAGTGGTTGCATGCACCACATGGCAAGGTATTCCTAGCTATATTATTTGACTTCTCATTAAATTTCATCTTCTTAGGTGCACACAATATCCTTTTCAAATTGGGCTTGTTTTTGAATGCAAAGCTTGGTTTTGGTCCTGCTAATTCCCTGACTTCTTTATCAGAGGTCAGGATGTCCCAATGTTTACTATACAGTTCCTTCAACATTTTTGTATCCCTTGTGTAATTCAAGACAGGTCTTACTATTCCTTTAGATAATTGTGTAATACCTTCATTATTTCTATCAGCCTCTAAAAAATAAGGTTTAGCCGTAGTGGTGCGTAACAAATCAACCTCTGATATCACCTTTTCAATCAAACTTATTTCATACCCCCTTTCAATAAATTTCTCTCGTAACTCTGCTACTTCACATTTATATTTACCTTCAATTGGATTATATCTAGAGGCTCTCAAGAATTGGCCTTTCAAAATGTTATGAAGGAACTGTATAGTAAACATATTATTTTAATACTGAGACTATAACAGCTTTAGAGGAGGAGATGTCATTAATATGACGCTGGAATGTGAAATGAGATGGATCATCAGGTTAAAAGCTGATGTACCACCAGGCTTGAACGATAAGGTTCAAATTAGACCCATACTTAGGAACAGGAAGGTTTTTAGACCCAAATAGCAGTTTATTGCTACTGTATTTAGTCATAATCCCTCATTCTGATTTTTTGATAAATGGCTTATTTTTTGTAGTTAAGCCAATATATTTTCCTTAAATGTTATGTATTTTAGTCAAAAAACCCTTGATTGACTTTTAATAAATGGCTCATTATTTATTATTTTCATAGTTGAGCCAATATGAATTGTTTTAAATGTATGTGCTTTTATATAAGGGTTGCTTTTTTAAAAAAGCTTCTAGGGATGTTTTTAACCAATGTTTTGTGTATTTATATAAATATGCTGATAGAATAACACATGCGTGTATACAATTAAATGTTAAGAAAAGCCTCTAACCAATAGCTAAAGAGGAAGCTATATTTAAATCGATGTACAAGAGTGCTACTGCATAAGTCTGAAGAAGCCTTTTGGCGAAAGCGCTCACTTTTTGTCTGTTTGGAAATAAAACTGTGTTTTCGTTCAAGCTCTGGATCTTTTTGGATTGTACTTTTCATCTTACTAGCTCCTAGTAGAGCCTTTAAACATATGGGCAAAGAAGAACTTTTCCTTGTGACTTAACTGGAGTGTCTTTAGCGTTCGTTGAGGGAGAGCGTGCATATGGTGATTGGATACAATACATGAAATGATGAATGCATTACTCTGAGATGGTAGTTCCTGAGCACCTGCTTGAGCAGAGCAGCAGACCTTGACATTGTTGTCCTTATTTTGCGGGTATGATGTGCAGCTGTTTGAACGACAGAAGAACTGGTTATTGGGGAGAATCTGGCTTCTGATTATTCCTGCATGAAGGGGCACATGTAAGCCATTATTTTGATAATCTGTCATGGAGAAGACCAAACAATCACTGAACTGCAGAGAGCAAATAGCTTAGATTCAGTATGTTTAATAGTATTCCATATATTTCATTGCTGTTCTATGCACAGTAATAGTACTCCCCATTCCCATTGTTTTTAAAGTAACACTCAACATGCTGCATTATTTTTACATAGTCATACTCCTTATTCTGCTGTTTTTACTTTCCTGTACTTCACATATTTCATTATTTTTACACAACAACACTCTTATTCCACCATTTTTACATAGTAGAACTCTCTTACATAGTAGTATTCCATTTACTCCATTGCTTTTATATAGCAGCTCCATATATGCCATTGTTTTCACACAGTAATACTTCACATATTTGATTGTTTCCTGTATAGCAGTGCTCACCATATTCCACTCTTTTACATATTAGTATTCCACATAACCCATTGTTTTTTACATAACAGTTACTGTTTTTACATAACTGCACTCCAAGTATTCCAACTTTTACACATAGTAGTACATTACATATAAGTCATCCACTTATCCCATTGTTTTCACATATTAGTATTTCAGATATTCCATTGTTTTGTATATAACAGTACTCCAGATATTCCATTGTTTTAACACAGCAGTACATACCCCTTTACTTTTACAGCTGTATGCCCTCACGGGCTATATATTGAGTGACACACTTAGAATGCCTTTGTATTTAACTCTAGCAGCAATAACTTTTAATATGAAGATTATATGTCTGTGTTTTGCTGGTTCGAAATGCATACATCAGTCAGTGCATTGTGGGCTTATGTACTTACTAGTGATTACATAAGGCAGTTAGACATGAATGCCTTTATCCATTTGGACCTCCATTTTATGACATACAGGTTTGCATTGTCTTCTGATACCCTCAGCATTGTTACGGTATATCTATTTTAGTAAGCAAGGTGGTTAGTGACAAACAAAGCAGACATCGGAGTCAACTTTTTGATTTTAAAATCATACTTATTGACAAATAAATAAAGATCAGAAAAAATTGTTATTATTAAGCAGTAAACTTGCAGTCTAACATAAATAATTTCACCGTTTTTTGGCAGAATTTTCCATAGTACAGCAATCTTTTAAATCAAGATGGAATCATCCTTTCTAAACAAGACTCTGGCAGAGTAGCTGACAAAAATAAAACAGCACTTACAGAGACCTTTAGACAGTACAATATCTTTTGTCCTGATTCCAGTAAACGAGAACAACAAAAAAGCTTCACCTTCTAGCCAGGAATCTGCATTATCCTCTCAAGGGTCATGTCCCATCCATCTTCAGATTAACTCTGAAGATTCCCTTCCTTCCTTCTTCCTTCTGGTCTGCATAATTCCATGTAGAGTCTTCTTACTCGACCCTCCTCATACTCAAGCATCACAATTATGCTATGCACCAGGACACTATGGTCCAAATACCCAGTATTTAATGATGCCCCTCACCTTTACCCCAAATATAAACCGATTAATTCCTTTTCAACTTAAATCAAAATAAAATTAAGTGGAAAATACTCTCCAAGAAACAAAAAATCTGTAATACGCCAATACACTAAAATCCTCCTAGGAGGAGACATTCACCCTAATCCTGGCCCACCTATCACTGCTGACATTGAGACAATTCCCCTTCACACACTAGCATAACCCCACATCTGTTGATCCTGCACTCTAGTACTCTAACTTTTGATGTCATAAATATTAAAAGCATAAGAAATTAAACTACTCAACTACATGCGTGCATTAACCAACACAAGTCTGATATTCTCAGTATAAACGAAACTTGGCTTAAACACAGCATAATTAATTCCAATGTTACAACCCCCAGCTGTAATGACAATATAAAGAGGAAAGGTTGTTGAATTGTTCTAATATTTCCCAACAACCATCACATTTCACTCTTCATCAAACCAATATGAAAATTTAATTCGGCAGTGCTTATTACTTTCCTGAAAATAAACATATATAAACAAATATGTATTACTGTCCTTTATACCTTTCCTGGCAATAGTGCAGCTATAGCCGCAGCTAGGCAAACCTTTCACGAGCTCCGAAACAAAGGAAAAAAGCAGGTTAAGCTTGATAAACAAAATTACTGTAATACTCAACAAAGCAAATTCAGTACCAAACCGCAAAAATTCTGGGCAACAATAAATAACATCCTACAGCCTTAAGTACCACCACACCCGCACCCAATATAACAGATACAGACATGGACACAGCCTCCAGCTTTAATAACTATTTCACCTGCTCAGTACTCAAACTCTTAAAAAAAACATCACTTCCTCCAACATCCCACAACCACCTCAGGCCCAAATCAATACCATACCTTTCACACTTGAGTCTGTTCCTACCTCTACTATCCAAAAACTCCTAGCCAAACTCAAACCAACCACCCTTGCAGCCGATAACCTTCCTGCCAAATACCTCCAAATTGCATCCACAGCTATAGCCTATCCCATTTC
The DNA here is from genome assembly GCF_019279795.1 of Protopterus annectens. Classification (NCBI taxonomy): domain Eukaryota; kingdom Metazoa; phylum Chordata; order Ceratodontiformes; family Protopteridae; genus Protopterus; species Protopterus annectens. Next base: position 98,916,542 of record NC_056731.1, on the reverse strand, counting down.
ACTTCTATAATAATAATAATAATATTCATCATAATATATATAATATAATATATAATATAATATATTATATAATATATATATAATATAATATAATATATATGGATAATAGATCCATCACTGAACACACTGTTCCACTCCTGTGGAAAACCTCATATATCATACCACTCCACAAAGGTGGCCCCTCCCTAGACCTTTCCAACTATTGACCAATTGCAATTCTCTCAACCCTCTCTAAGATCCTAGAAAGATGTATTCATCACCAGTTCCTCTTCTATCTCCTCACCAACAACCTTCTCTCCTCAACCCAACATGGATTTTGCCCACCCCACAGCACCACCACTCAAATTCACTAATACTATAAACTCACATAGGATTCTAGGCAAATTTGTCTCAGCTACCTTCCTAGATTTATCCAAGGCATTCAGCACAGTCTCACATAACAAACTACTGTCTTGTCTCTCTGACCTCAACCTTAAGAACCCCACCCTCCTCTGGTTTAAAAGCTATTTAGATAACCACCAACAATTCGTCAAATTGCATGACTGTCTATCCCCCCCACTCCCAAACTCTTTAGGTGTGCTGCAAGGATCAGTCCTAGGACCCCTTCTTTTTAATATCTTCACAAACCAACTCCACTCAGCTACCTCTAAAGCCAACACAGTCCAATATGCTGATGACACAACTATCATATGCTCTGCACCCAAATCCAACTTCTCCAACAAAAAGCCCAAGAACCCTTCTCTGAAATAGAGAACTGGCTTAACAACTCACAACTCACACTAAATCCCAAGAAAACACAACTAATGCTGTTCCACTCTACTAAAACGCGCAGCCTTACCTTCTCTATACTCTCTGCCAGCAAAACCCAAATCACCCGTCACTGAGGCTAAACTCCTAGGAGTTACCACTGACCAGCAACTCAAATTCACAAAGCACATATCAACAACCATCACTGAAGTCCACAAAAAGCTATGCTCCCTCTATCGCTGTAAAAGTTATCTAACCACCGAATCTAGAATTGCAATAGCCAGGACCGCACTCTTACCTACTCTACTTTATGCATCCCCAATTCTAACTAATCTTTACAAAACTGACCTTAATAAACTTTCCATCTGTTACAACAAAATTGCTAGAGTCACTACCAATGCCAAATCATGATCCCACCACTGCCTTTTCCTCCAAGGTGTATATGTGTATATTTGCACTGGCTTGAATTTCCGAACATATTACGGTACCATTAACTCAGCCTAGCTCATTTAATTCTGTACTATCCCGAGAAAATCCCTGACCTGACTGGCATGCCGAACTTCTACAATTCAAATAGACAACTTTGGTCCTCCAACAAAGCCTTAATAGAAACCATCATATGCAAAAACAACTCCGGGGAATCACTATTTGCCCATGAAATAGCAAAAATATGGAACAATCTTCCCCCTGACCTCAGACTACAAAACTCCACACCCTCCTTATAAAGCCTACTTAAAACATACCTCTTCACCAACCATCTGTGCAACTGTAATTGACCTCCTGAAGCCTCGCCCACTTACTATTTCTACAACCCATCTGTCCTGGACAACACAAACAACACCATCTAACTATACCTATCCATGTGTGTGTGTGTGTGTGTGTGTGTGTGTGTGTGTGTGTGTGTGTGTGTGTGTGTGTGTATATGTATGTGTATATATATATATATATATATATATATATATATGTGTGTGTGTGTGTATGTATGTGTATATATGTATGTATACGCTTACATTTATATTTGCTTGAATGTATATATGGAAAACTTAAACATTTATATACTCTTATTCAATTGTGAAATATCTTGCAGTGCTTTACCAGGTTCTTATCTACTCTCATTGTATATTTTGTACACTTGTATTTTCAACCAAAAGGAGGAATATCCTGTTATTGTATACTAACATCTGTAAAGTCTGCAGTCTGTATGTTACTACTCTGTAATGTCTCTTTTGTAAATTGTTCTTCTCTCTGTAAACTTATGGAGTTTTTCTCCCCAGGACTCCGCTGAAAACAGACACTTGTTGTCCAGTCGGACTATCCTGGCAAAGAAATGTTAAATAAATAAATATATATTGGATATCCATAACAACTCCACAAGAAAACATATTACTAGGTGATGTCAGTATCAATTGACTGGCATAACCTCTAACTACCCTGCATCTAGCATGAACTTATATAGTTTCATGCTCCTAATTAATAACCTCAGACATTATATCAATACATCAAATTCCTTATTAGACTGGATCCTATTATCAGACCCTAGCAAATTCACCACCACAAGCACAATGTCAGACTCTATCAGTGAACATATCTCAATCTATACAACTAGACATCACACACATCCACTCAAACAACATGTTTATTAAACAACATGCAACCTGTCCACGATTTACCCAGAAATATTCATTACTACCCTATCAACTGTTAACTGGAACATCCTAAAAATCTCCCCTTAGATGATGCTGTAAGACTTTCCTAGCTAACCTAAATAGCCTTGCACTCCCTAGAAGGAAGAGACTAAAAACAAATATAATGTAGTCTGGCTATCCGCAAAGATTAGAATGCTAATGCAATATAGAGAAATAGCATGGAAAGAATGGCAAAAATGTAAAATTAAAAAAATATAAAACACCACAATATCATAAAAACATCAAAATGATCCACAACTGTACTAAAAAACAAATAAATGAAGACACTAAAAACTATGCTGTAACAACTTTCAGAACAATAGAAAACATAACCCTAAAAAATTCTAGTCAGCTATTAAAGAAATCTTACATACTGGACAAAAACATCAACCCTAGCCCCTATCCCAATAACTCACCACCTGAAAGTGCAATAGAATTTAATTCTCATTTCATATTTAGTATAGCATCCCTAACCAAGGATTTCTCAAAATCCAATCCCAACCCTGCCCAACAGTCACATGTCACAACATTCACTTTTACTTACAAATCTGTCTCCACATCCTACATAAAACTACTCTTAAACAAACCCAGACAATGCCCTGCTTCGGCTGATGACCTTCCAAGTGAGTACCATAAAATAGCAGCCAATAGAATTGCCCATCCTGTCTTCTTATAAATAGGGCAATGCAGGAATCCCATGTTCCATCTCTCTGTAAAAATGACACATTATCCCTCTACACAAAGAAGGAAATTCAACAAGAATTCCTGTCACCCGAACAACATGGCATCTAACCCTCCTACAGTACTAGCACTGCACTTCAAACCTTTCTAAATACTGTCAAACTAGTCTCTCCCTTATCTCTTAACTTCTCTAAAGCCATCAACACAGTTTGTCACAGCAAACTTCTACTTCAAATTTCTTCACTAGGTCTCTCTCAGCTGACCCTTCTGTGGTTCAAAAACTACCTATCCAATAGGTATCAGTCAGTAAAATGGCACTCCACCCTCTCTCCATACCTCCCAGTCACCACCAGTTGTCCCCTCCTTTTTAGCATTCTCACCAACGCTCTACACATGTACACACAACAAGCCTCCCTAATACAATATGCAAGATGAGACACCACAGTCACATGCATAGCAGACAACCTAACACATCTCCAAAAAATTACTCAGGAATTTTTAACAGCCATTGAAGCATAGGTTTGTAACTCACAACTCAAGTTTAACCAAACAAAAACAAACTACTTTTTTCCCCAAATCCCTCTCTCATGAAAAATTAAAATTTAAAATCCTCTTTCTTAATAATTCAACTATTGAAGTCACTTCTCATAGCAAATGATTAGTGATGATAGGGATGACAATCTTAAATTCAACCTGCATGTGCAAAATTACATTTAAAAAAATTGCAAACAACTAGAGATGCTTTACAGAGCAAAAAATATTTTCGCCAATGCAACTCAAACTACATTTGCCACAACTTACCTCCTCCCTTACTACATATTGCACTCCCATCCTTACTAACCTCAGGTATCATAAAATCAAAACCTGAAAATGATATAATAAGGTGTCTACATTTGCAGCAAATACCCCTTTCAGAACCCACCACTGCATAGCACTTAAAAGCCTAAACTGGTTAGAACTACCCCCATCAACTAACATATACACAGTTTCTTACCAGCTCTAAAATCCACTTGCTTGTCCAGCAATAAATATCACTCTACACAACTATGTTCCCAATCGGTCATTATGATCTAATGACCAAAAACTTCTCTCTGTCCACAAACTTATGAAATCTACTGGGTATGGTCTGTACTAAAACCATGTTACCAAGGCCTGGAACTTCTTACCTGTATCCATCAGATCAGTACCTTTCCTCTGGTCCTTTAAAACCATTCTGAAAGACTTCCTATCTAAAATTTGCATCTCTTATTGCTCAACTCCAGAATAACTATATCTCCAAATAGGAACACCTTCTTACTATCCTTACTCTCCTTCTTCACTCACTTCCTTACTTCAACCTACTTCTCTCCCCAACTCTCTTTCTAAATATTCCATAATGCTTTTTTTTTCTCTCACTTCATATTGCAATTCATGCATGTATTATACTAACTTACCCTTAATTTTTCTATAAAGTGGCTAAAATTTCTCTAAATATTAAATCATAATCATATAAGTCATATCTATTCTTAACCAATATTTTCACATCAGGTCTAATTTGGCATAACTATTTTTTTTTCCCAAATCCCTCTCTGTAGCTGCTTTTGTATTATTTTTGAAGACTGTAAAATTATTGTTCTTAAAAAGTTTTTATTATAGTTTGGATCATTTCTCCCTGGACTTCCATTGAAAATGGGCACCTACCCAGTTAGACTTACCCCGTAATCAAATATCAATAAACAAATAAATAAATGTAATCCTTTAAATCAACTTACCTGCACACATTCTTATACAGATAGGCAACCCAGTCAAGACAAATATCACACAGACAAGGGGCTACTGTTTGTAAAGAGAGAGGATAAAAATAACTCAAGCAGTGTTTTGAGTAAACAGAAGCATTCTTTCCACTGGGAAGGTTATTGATGTATAAAAACTTCTAGTAAGTGGTTGTAGATTTAGCTGCAGTAGTAAAATTGTAGTAAGCATGATGCAGATATAAAAAGACACTGGAGAATCTGAGTAAGAGGAGCAATGGTTAAATTACAGTGATGGCATTTTGTGAGGCAATTAAAGATAGAATAAATTAACCCAGGTAGTACTTTTCAGCCATTGATATCTGCTTCTCTAAGTGCAATTCCTGCTGTTTAACAGCCATCTCATTTTTCTTACTCCCTACCCCAATTTACTTCAGAGAGAAGGGCAACTGAGCTTGTAAAATTTTATCTTTATCCCTCAGGTGTGTCTAATAACACTCTGATTATATCCCAGATTGGGGTATATGGTATTGTAGAAACTTATTAATAAGCTGCAACCTCCCAGAGGTGGCATGCTTAATGATAATCGTCACTCTGAGAAAAATATGCAGAATTATATAGTGAGTGACAGTGTATTACTGACCAGCTTGAAGCTGGTAAATATAGTTAGCGGGGGAGGGCTTAGGAACCCTCCCTCCCCCACACGTAAAACACATGTAGAATTTTTCAGTATTTTGGGTTTTGACCATTTTTTGGTCGATGTAATCCTATTCAGAGTTTTGGTCATTCAACATTCTAAATGTATTTGATCCTTCCAGGCAGTAACTCAGTAAAATTATATTTACTTAGACTTTATTCATTTTCTATTTGTTAACTGGGTAGGTGGGATGATCCATTGGCCATTTTTAACTGTGGTGACTTCTTCAGCTGAAGAAGTCACTATAGGTGATGAAAGCGCTTACTGTTTAATGTTTTATCATTAAAGTATTTTTTTATATATATATTGTTTTCGTTAAGTACGGCTACTGTTTGGTGTTGTATTACTGTGACCTGAGCTCAAGAAATATACAATGCATACACTATTTCCAATTGACAACAGTACAGTAGTGCATAATATCATTATTAAATAAAGATTTGCAAATGTACTGAATAGGACAGAAAGAGAAATTTATATAGCTGTCATACATTTAATTGGATGCAGTTGAACAACAGAAAAGCATTAAGTGTCAGACAATAAAATATTTATGTACACTATTTATAATTGTGTTGTAGAAGTGCTGTAACTACTTAGTAAAGCCGGCCCTTTCCTTATAGCACTCACAGCTGGCTTGATTGCTTAGGTACTTGTATATGGACTCTTTAACTTTCTTCATTGTGGAAACATGATATTTCAGTAGGTAAATAATTCCAGGTTAAAGGCCCAAGACATGTGGAAGCTTCTCCTCAATTCCCTTTCAAATGGGGGTGGGGGGGTCTAATCAATATTGTCTTCCTGGCTAGTTGTTAGTGAGTACTTCTGTTCCCTAAAAGGGAATCTGGATCATAATGGGGGATGTGTTTTAGTTTTAATATTTTAAATAGTAAGAAGCTGAGAAGTTAGGATACTATATAAGTGACAGGAAGCCATTGGAGTTCCATAATGAGTTTGCAATGATGGGTATGGGAAATCTAAATAACTTATTCTTGGTGATTTATATCTTGATAAATGTAGGACAAAAAGGTAGGCCATACCCATGTTTAGGTAGTAGAATATATTTGGCAATAGCTGACCTTACTGAGGGCAATAGGCAGAGAGAGATTTTGTAACAGAGCTTGAGATGCAGGAGTACCCTGTTTGTTGTAGTATAGCATAATGTATAGTGAATGATAGGGACAGATCCAGAATCATGCTCAAGGAGATGCATTCTGCAAGTTAAGAATTAAATTGCTATCAGTGTCCCCGAGTATGGTGTTAGGTGTAGAGAAAGCTTTTGAGCTAGTAACCAATAACACTACATTTGTTTTTGTTGGTTTCAGCAGAAGTTTGTTGACTGAAGACCACTGGCAAATCTTAGTAAAACTTTTATGTTGCTGTTCTTATATATGTTGTGATTTACTTGCTTCAAGGAGTAAAACATCATCTTCATATAATATCAGGTCAAGGTTTGATAGATCTTCTGTAATATCATTAATAAATAGTGAGAAGAGGAAAGGACCCAATACATATCCTTGGTGGTCAACTGTATTTGGGTTGCTCCTTTGTGAATAATGACTATTTGCATAAATTTTAAAGGAAAGTTCAGTCACATAGTTTTTAAACCACATTAAAGTGTTGCCTTTTGATTTTATGTAGTAGAGTTATGTAACTGACAGCCTCAAAAGGCACAGGTCATGTCAACAAGAACACCAATCAGACTGTCATTTAAATTGCAGGAAACCCTGCCAGTAGAAAGCAGAGCAGTAGGGGTGTGAAAGGCATTGCAGAATCCATCTTGGTGATCAGATAGTGGGTCATAGAGCCAGTAAAAAGTCAATTATCTGAATTAATTGGGACCAAGGTTGGTTCGTTTAGTCAAATAGATCTAATAATCAGTGTAGTTGACATCAGCACTTTCTTCATCCTGGACTAATACAACAATTGCCTCTTCATTTAAAATATAACCAGGATCATCAGAATCATTGTTTAACCATGATTCTACCTAATCTTGCCCACATTCCGAAAACCTAAAAGTCCCTTTAATAAAAATCCAATTTCACTGACTCTTTTTTTAGCACCACAAAGTTTATGTCACACCTTTTTCAGTTTTCGCACTGACAACCTGTTCTATGTATCTTCTATCATGTAGCAACTATCCTTAATGTTGATTTTTTTTTTCCTTGGAGAACTCAACCATGCCATCTTCATCTTCTTCCTAGCAGCAGCAAGTGACGCAAGACTTGTTTACTGTACATCTTTTTCAGTTATTCTATAACACCTTGATCCATTGGCTGAAACAAGGCTATAACATTTGGTGGTAAAAAATGAATATGAAGGTCTTATCAAATTAATTCAATTTTTCAAGAGGAGGGTTGGATAGTGCATTATTTATAATATGCAAAACCTTTCCAGTTTTACCCTTATGTCTCTGTGCCTCTTCATTCAACAAGGAACAAATTGCTGTGTGAAGCACTAAAGAAAAATATATTGTACAGAGCATCAGGAAAATACTGTTTGAAACTTCAACAAACTTAAAGTCACTCCGTCATTTTCTTCTCTGAATTATTTTTGCACCATGCTTTCTGTGGCATACACTGTCTCATGCCCCCTTACCCCCCCCCCTCACACACACACACACACACTCCTGCTCTTCCATTCTGTTGCAAGCCCTTATCATTTCAAATTAGCATTCAGCATTGTTCAGTACTTTGTTGAGGCTATTGGCACCCGTTTCTGTTTGTATTCTGAGGACTAGTCAATTGAATGTATTCTTACCCACAGTACTGATTAAAATGCAATGTACATACTACCTATCTCATGTATTAGAATTCAGCATGCGTTTCTCAATACTTTTCAATTTAAACATAATGTATCACAAATAAACAAGTAACACCAAATTATGGCAGCCAGTGAAGCCACAATGAGTATTATAAACAGAGCATGACATTTGCTTCTGAAGAAGTCCTGTATCAGTTACACACAAGCACTCAATAGTTATATATAAACTAGCTCTGGCTTCATTGATTTTTATGACATAGCATTATTTGTTTACATTATATGGCAACTGTTCTTCATGCCACTCTTTTTTTTCTGTTTGTGTTTACTGCAAAACAAAAAAGAAAAAGAAAACATTGTTAAGAAAAAGAGCTGAAGTGACCCCAGCCACTCAAACCTGTACAGTATACCACTGTGATTTCCATCTGTATATAGTCTGGCAGTTTGCCCGGTGCTATTGTATTACTAATCTTATAACTCTAATGCATTGTTTTTAACTTTTTCTTACACATCAGCAAGAGAAAACAACAATAATACAGAAACATATGCTTCTGCCATATTACCCCTATCAGATGTCACTGACACAGTTACAGCACATGAGTAATAATGCCCACCACTGCAGAAATAAAGCCTTGTTTTAAGTAGGATGGCCTGTAGTTCAGTTCATTGGCAAGCAGTTTATATTAGAAGAGGGCATTTGGGTAGTACCTAGAGCTGTCCATGATATTCTATGAACCTATGAACCTATTCTCCCTGACACAGATCCATCATATGACAAAGTTTTGAAGCTAGTAAAATTCTTAGTGACCACATTAGTACTAAATATACTGCAATGATTTCTTCCACACTATGCAAATACTGGATAGGATTTATAAAGCTCTGTGGTATGACTCAAAGTGTCATTAAGTCCCTTACACTAATATTCACCTTTCCATAATGTTGCCAGTATGACATTGTGTTTCTTAAACATTACTTGGCCATCTATAATACATACCACAAGTTAGTGTTAGAGAATTATTTAGATTCATGCTATGTCACCCTGAATGACATAAATTATTCTTAAAAGACCAGAGCCCCATGCCAGTGGGGCATGCTGCATTCCAGAATGCCATGGAATGCAGCTAAATTGTGTTCACTCCTGGCTCTCTCCCCTCCCCCCACAACAGATAACCAGTCTCAAACACACTGCATCAAACTCCTTGTAAAATAAAAATACAAAAATTATAATTAATTAAAATAGCTTACTCATGTTAATTACTCGGCAAAACCCTTGTCTTAATTAATATATCGGCACTAAAATTACACAAAAACTAAGATTTCTAAAATAGTTACTGGGTATTATCTTCGGTGATTTTATTTAATTATAATTGTATTTGTAAATGATTACTACAGTGGTGGTGCTGTGGTAGCGTTGTCGCCTCACAGTTAGACGTTGCCTGTTTGATTCTCAGTTGGAGTGTCTTCTGTGTGGCGACATGCATGAATGGGCATTCCTTCGTTGAAGGTTGTGTGTTAGGCCCGGCAAGCCAGCATGTAAAACTCTACTGCCAATCATTAGTAGACTGGAGTTCTGCTGTGGTGACCCCTAACTGGGAAAAGCCGAAAGACGCAAACAAACAAACATAATTGTATTTGTAAATAGTACTATGTATTCTACTTTACAAGTGAGAGCATGTGACTGGATGTACTTGTGTATATACTGAGTTTAATTTATGAGATGAAAGTGCTTATTCGTTTGGAACATCCAAGTTTTTTTTTTTTTTTTTTTTTTTGTGGAAATCGTAGAAAGGTTGAAGGAAGTGGGACTATTATATATTAGGGAGGGGATGAGGTACCCTACACATGAGCAGCACATTGTACATTATATGGGGAGGGAGGGAGGGATGAAATATATATGCTTTCTCTGCTATAATATTCTTGGCGAGTGTTTCAGTCAGAGTGCTGGTCAGAATAAGGAGCAGACAGTAATGCAATGATGCCAGGTACTATTATTATTATAAAGAAAACACAGGATACCTCTACCACTAGGTTAAGTCTATAGTGAATCTCCACTGTCTAGTACAAGTTTTTCTATGCCACTAAAAAAAAATAAACCTTTCTGAATCTGAACCATCTTAACTATAGTTCAGTGCTTTAATGGTGTGAGTACAGACTCGTGGACCTAAAATGAGCCATAACAGTGTCTATGACTTATACACAGGAGCTTCAGTTTTTTGCTCTCAGCATGTGCATGGTCTGGTTTTGAATGAAGATGATGATGATGGGGCCTCCCCATCCTCCTTTGAAAACCTACTCCAGGCTTTTGTCGTTGTCATGTTGTAGAACACAGCCTTCAATTGCTATTTGACAATATCGACATGCAATAAAAAAATTGTTACAAGTGTCACAGCCATCTGTCAATTGTGTTCTATTAGGACTGAAGGTCAACCTTTCATTCTGTACTGATTTATATATTTGAATAGACAGGGGTCCAGGGAAGTAAATAGTGTGGGAAGAAATAGCCAGGGAATTGTTATGGCTAGGCTTGTATAGGCCCTACAGCCTAGTACCAACCTATGAACCTATGAATTGAATCATCCCCTTTTTAGACTATAATAAATGGTGTTTAAATATCTCAAACATGATAAAAAAAAACTCAGTTTACTGATAATCCCTGTAAACATATACTCTGTTCTTTCACGTTTCCTGTGTCCTGATAACACAGAGCACAACAAAAACTAGAGCCATACAGGAACTAGATAGCCAGTCTTATATGTATAATGACAAAAGCCCTTTATCTACTAATGAGCAATATATATATATATATATATATATATATATATATATATATATATATATTTATTTATTTATTCCTTACATTCCTGGCTTCTCACTGCTATCCTGCAGCCACTGTATGCACAATGCACATTAGTAATGCAAGAATATTAACTTTAACAGCACATGCAAATGTTTATGTCTACAGTTGGTCTGTTTGTTCACTACACCCTAAGCTATCTGAAAAACTAGCATATATTTATGCTTCTTTAGATTGTACTGATGATATTATTTTGAACCCCCCCCCCCACACACACACACACACATACACACTTTCACACTAAAATTTGAAACTTGGCTTCTCTCCATTTTTTTGGTTGTTTAGATTACACAGCCACCATGTTTTCACGAAAAAAAAAACATCCCTCTTTTAGACCTTTTGTCTTGTTTACTTTTACTGATTTTGTTGCTGAATGATGGAACTCATCTGTAAATATAGTCATAGCAATTCTTGTAGCTTAATAAAATATGCAGAAGACATACAATCCTAAAATATCTGTTTATGTAAGCACTGTTCATCAACATGAGGGCCGATGTGCTTTTGAAGTTCTTCTCTAGAATGTAGGAAAGAAGATTGTAATATTTAAAAAATCCAGGTTAAACTGAAAGAATACAGGCATGAAATTTGTTGTTTAAATATTAAAATATTCTGCATTTGTTTTTTTTCTTCTTCTAATGATGACGTCTCAGTTCCTGTCCCTTGTACTTGTCCACCAGCTCTTTATCTCTTTTCTGTTCAAGCTGAGACTTAGATTAATGGCCAACATTTCGCCATGTCTTCACTGTCAATAACTTTGCAATGGCTCATAAATTATATGCAATTTCTGAAAACTCATTACATCAAATCATGGCAATAGTCTAAATTTAAACAGAAGACAAATGAATAGTTTTACCTTACCTTAGAACAGGAAATATTTTTTCTCACTGGCAACACTTCATGCTGTAGAATGAGTGATGTTTCCCAAGTTATTGTTTATGGCCAGCATTTTATATCTCTTATCCACAATAATTACAAGTATTTAAAGCATTTTTTACATAATAAATGTATTTCACATTTTATCATTTTGTTGAAGACATAGTGGACTTTTAAGAATATCAGAAGCAAGATTTCAGTATGACAGTTTTAATAAGTCTCTAAAGTGCAGAGAACTCTAACAAAACTACCTGAAGTGAATGAATGGATCTGGTCTCTTTGCTGCCTTTCTGCTTTCATCGTAGAAACACAATCATACATCCTTATGTGCTGCCGCTGCTAAAACTGCTAAGTGGAAAACAGGCTTGGTTACAAAATGTGTACCTAAGCAAGCTATCCTTCAAACGTTTGACACTATCCTTATTGAAAAAAAAAAAAAAATGAACAGATCTTAAAGACTTGGATCACGAATTGCATACATCTTTGATTAAGTTTTATCTATGGAAATTAAAACATAAAGTAGCAATAAATACTCACCATAAGCAGTTGGGACTGCATAAAACATTTATTGCCAAAGTCCTAAAATGGTACACCTAGTTCAAAAATAAAAAGTAGTACATGTTAGCAAAATTAAAGTACTTTAGATGCCACTTCACTGAGGAAAGTAAACAACAAAAAAGTCCAGTTTAATTCTATTCATTCATTTTCTCAGCATAATGAATAATTCGATGACTAATGCCATCTGTCAGCTTTAAAGGATGTTTGGAAAAAATCTTAAACATCCACAGACTGAACTCCCATTCCATATTGCATGGAAAAGCTGTCTGTGGTTGGGGGGGGGTGACAAATGAGCAGCACCCCAGGAACAACGCAATACAGCAGCTCCCATCACCTGAACAGTGTAGCCACATTTGTGTAACATGTCATCCTTAGCAGTGCTCGGAAGTGCAGCAGGAGAAATAAGGAAGAATTCAAGTTGGAAAATGAGAGAGAGAGCAGTGAGCCAGGAAAGTCTAAACTGAAACATGTTGTCAGCATAAGCCTGCCCTGCAGGTACACTATCCTGGTGCATTCTACGTTGGAAGAATTCAAGATGAACTCTTTATTTAATACTGACCTTGACTTCACTGAGTAAGATGGTACCTCAAGCTTTAAGGAACACATTTTGAATGTGTTTACAGTACAAACAAGACCTTGAAGCCAAAACTATGGCATAGAGGGCAAGGACGGCCTTTGATGAACTGGTACCCTAGGCAAAAGGGCTTCACAGTGCTCCCCCCACACCAGCTTGTGCCCCATCCTGGTCTATCTACCCTATCCAGATTACTGGAAAAGCACTCTGCTAGAATGGCGCCCTAGGCAGCTGCCTAGTTGGCCTATGCCTAAGGCTGGCTATGATAAAGGGATAAAGCCTTGACTACAGCTAAGGCAACCTGGTTTTGATTAGTGGCTTGGACATCTGAGATACTAACAAGGGAGGATAAGCAGGGGATACTGTCATGGCTGACTTCCCTGGTACAGACCAGGAAAAGAACCACAAGGTGCTAACTAAGGATGATCAGTTAGCTGATGTCCAGTATACGTACCACCATCAGGCTGTTAGTAGGCATGTGCATGACAGAATTCATGTCATCCGATCAAATGTCTTGAATGTTGATTGTCATAACACCAAACCAAGTATGTTAAGCAAAAAAACAGAAAAAAATAAAAACAGTTTTTTTGGGGTAGGGGGGTATATGTTAAACCTTTCTGCTGATTACATGTACATCAGTTGAACAATTATCATGTACCTGTGCATGGGATAGGAAAATAGTGTAAAACAATCTCTAGCAGCAGTATAATGTCACACCAGGGTTCTCAGTCCCCTCACCAGCCACAGATATGCATCGGGATTAGCCTGGGAGGGGTAACGCATGTCCATTTGGCAGCTGATGGTCAGCCTTCAGGGAGCCAAAAAGAAAACAAAAAGACATGCAACAATAAAAAGGAAAGGATCAGAGATGAAGGATGAAAAGACCAAATTCAACCATACACTCCAACACAAAGGCCACCCCTGCAAATCAAGGGTATGTTAAAATTAAATCCCTTCTGAGTAATAAAGTGCCAAAGAGTGAAGAAGACTAGAAATTCTTCAAGTTAGGGTTTTAATAGTATTCTTAGCATAAAAAGAGATGTGAGGTGATGAGAAAAATATAACAGAAATGAAATAATCAGATCCTCTCAGTCACTAATGTCTTTGATGGCACTCAGGATTTTTTCCAAAGCTGATAACCAGGACATGAAAAAGTCCACTGAAAAATGCTGAGCATTCTGGCACCAAGAAAGCATATTAATAAAGTAGAAATTACCAGGAAAATAATTTAGTATCACATTTAAGACTTTGTTTGTCTTTTTGACTTTTCCCGGTTAGGGGTCGCCATAGCAGAAGTCTGGTCCGCTAATGATTGGCAGTAGATTTTTATGGTGCCAAGTTGCCAGCCCAACACCCAACCTTCAGCAAAGGCAAGCCCATTCACACATGTCTTTCAAAGGCCACTCGACCACGGGGAAGACATGCAGACTCCACACAGAAGGCACTCCAACTGAGAATCGAACAAGAGAACCTCTTGCTGTGAGGCAATAATGCTACCACTGTACCACCGCGGCTTTCACATTTAAGACTATAGACCAGAATACAGTAAGCAGCTTGGCATGATATAAGGTAACTAGATCATGACTTGAAAGTAAAGGTAATCCTTATTTAACACAAATGCAGTTGTCTAATAATAAACTATGTTTAGCAAATTGTCCTGTTTCCCTTTTGAGAGAGAGAGAGAGAGAGAGAGCAGGTTACTAAATATGAATATGGTGCCCCTAGAGGTAACCATTTGAAATGTCAGGACCCAGTAGAATGAGTCCCAAAACACAGAGACCAAATGGCCAAAAAAAACGGGCTTATATATACCAAGTCCAAAGTGGCCATTTCCCAGAATATTTACATTTTTCCAAGGTATGGTGATCTCGGAGTTGGTACATATTAGTTCGTGTGGTAGGGGACTTGCCCCCCCATTGGAGGTTGCAGGGAGAGGCTTGCCTCTGCATATTAGAAGTTTAAAGAAGAATAGCAATATTAGAGATACATTCTCCTCCTGGAGTTTTGATCGTTTGCTTTCAGTCTGTTGGCACTCAGCATTACAAGTGCCAACATTTCAATAGGGAGTCACTTCTAGAATGTTCTTTGCTCACAATTTGTAAGACTACTGCAAGATGAAAACTATCTTGAGAGGTTATCTGGCAGCATGCAAATCCCAAAGCTGATTTGAGCAGGGATATATATGTATTCATTAGTTATTCTGTAATATTGGAATGGATTGTGTTTTTCCTGAAATTACGTTGTTCTTGGAGATTGAGTGTGTAAGACAACTTCATCAAAAGATGGTTGAATAACTTCTAGGGCAGATGGCTATTCTTACAGTGATGTAAACACCTGGGTAGGTAAAAAATACTTCGGCATAGCCCTAACAAGCACTAGCAGTTGCATCAGTTAAGGTACAGAGTACAAATAACCAGTCTACAGCAAGAGACTTAAAGCACTGGAGATGAAGGATGGTGAGGAGCTTTAAATGACCAGTATTACACACTGGGTGAATGCACACTCTGCATTTTCATGTTGATACAGACAGAGGACATTTGCTGACTTATCAAGGCATAACTAATAAGCATGTAAAAAAATTCTGTTTCTTAAAATTAATAAATTGAGAAGTGATTGATCTCTTTTGGTTAGCAACTGAGGTAACCTGACAAGCAATGGATGAAAACACCATAAACAATCACTTTCTCCAATAAAAAGAAAGCCAGCAATGGTGGAGAAAATGAGTGCAATAGGTACAAAGAGAAGTGCTGTTATGTGTTGGAGAAGTCTCACTGAGAGAGTGGGACTAAGACAGACGTCAAACATAGGTAATCAGTAGATGAGAAGATGCAAGACTAAGCTAATCATTTTCTTGGATGGCAAGCTAAAGACTGAAGAAAGAGTCAGACTGGAAAAAGCATGGAAAGGATGATTGCACTTTACTTGAGTCATTATCAAAAAAGAAGAATAAAGTTCAAGTCAAAATAAGTCTGAATTATGCAGAAAATACAGAATGATTTGAGACAGATATTCTTTTCTATCAGAACTAAAAATAACCCATTATTTTGTGTACTGTATATGGCTTGAATAAAAATTATAGGAATTTTTCAGTGAGATTTAGAAGTGACTCACACAGATATACTTCAGATATTGGTGTTTCCTAGGTGTATGTAATGTGATATCAACTTCTGCAGGGAAACAAGCAGTAGGTCATGACAAGGACTGGCACAATCATTAGAATGACTATAACTGATTGCTATCTGGGAAACTCAGTACAAAGAGGACATCAGAAGTGGATATTGTACTCCAATATACAAATCAGCTAACATACTAGAATAGGTATTGCTCTGAGTGAGGCAACAACCCTGCAAATCTTAATAACTGCTACATAGTCATACCATGTCCACACAGATCTAGTAGTGAGACAGCAATAATAATGAAGCTCTTAAGGGACATTAGATGACTTTCTGTTATGAAGCCCTGAGCTTTTAGAAATGGTCTGAAATACTACTGAAGACTTTTAGGGAAATGATAATACAGGGTCCGCTATAGTAATTATCAGACTTTTCAAACGAAAAATGAAAAGAGATGGGCTATGATTCAAAACCAGTGATAGTGCAGGAAAAGAAAGGAAAATATACATTTGGGGAAATGGGGCTAGTCTGGTATTACTGCTGCAGATAAAATAGAAAAAATGTTAAACTATAAAAGTATATGACAAACACAGAAAGCAAAAATTAGCTAGCATGATGATTAAAGAATAGGGAAGCAGCAATGCAATATGGACTTCTGGAAGACTGGAAAAGTAACTTAGCTGTTAACAATGTGTCCTTCAACAATGTTTGTGTCTACTGCACCTAGATTTTACTCTTCAAGTACCCAGAATTGCCAAATTATTTAATTTTGGGTGCAAGAAATTGTGAGGGACTTACTTCTACATGCAGTTGGTGAGGAAATTTTAATTGGCCACTTCCTAAAATGAGAGGTTGTGAATACTGTCAAAAGGAATATATTTAAAATCTCAAACAGCCAAAGTCAGAATGGCAAAAGATTAACTACCAAAGTTTGAAATCCAGAAAAACTCAACACACCTTTTATGTAGGGGGTCAGGACCCTCTGCAATGCCACAGCTCCTGTCAATTATATATACAACTCCAAAGTTGTACTACAGTGAGAAAAGTAGAAAAACAGTCCCTGCTGTAGCACAATCTCATCAACTTATTATTTTCAACCTTTTTTGATCAATCATTTGTCATTTGGTGTTTTGGCCATTTGGCATTTTAAATGTATCCCCTGAAAAACATATCAAATCTTGGAAGATCCCAAGACAGAAAACCATACCCTTCAGTGACATTTACTTAATTGTTAGGTGTGTGTTTACCTTCTATATAGCCTTTACATTTTGTGAATGATTTCAGACGTTTCTCCTTGTGGTAACTGCTGGAAGGAGTCTTTGTAGATATTAGCCATGTCCCATGTCCATTACAGACTTACCTGAAAAAGTACTACAATGGCTGATACTGTTAACTGCATTTGATACCATCAGTACTACTACATTAAAATAACTGACTGTCTTACTTAAACTGTATCTATTTCTCCTTTCACTGGTGAAGATACTCCATGTCATCCTTTTAAATCACCAAATTGTTGGTGCTTGACTGATTTCAATAGATCGTTTTTCGTTGGAACCTCAATGGAGCTTTTGCTGCTCTACTCTACCGTGCTATGCTCACCTCATCTTTACTTCTCTACACTACACCATTTCTTCTGACCCTACCTTATTTTATTTATTCTCAGCTCCACCCCAACTTCCACCATCCAGTAACAATCTCTCTCTGTCTCTCTCAGTTTTGATCAATATCAAATCTACTAAAGCATAGCTCATTAAGCAACTTCCCCTTTCCAACATTTCTCTACCTCATTTATTAATTTAACTAAACTTTGTTGATTGAGCTAGTGGACTGGAACAAGGACCCTTTTCAACCACTAATTGGGTCATAAGGCAATACAGCAAAAATATATCAAACATAAAATTTGTGATAAAAGATATATAACATAGAACATGCAGAACCATATCTCTCCATTTGTCCGTATATACACACATTATTATTTCAAATTAAATGATATTTAAATAGTAAAAATCTCATTATACTTTGTCTGCATTGCACCCTGGCCAACATTTTCTCCTACCGGGTCAGTATTTAGTCCAGTATAGTATATACTAGACTTCTACTAAATCTCAGCCTATCATATACTATCCAAAATTTTTCACAGTACAAGTTTTCTATTCAGTACATACATTCATTATTTCCTTCAGTAGAATTTACTTCCTCCCAATTTAATTCCTCCTCAACTTCATGTATACAGTAACAAAAAACCCTTAATATCAAACTCAGAATAAGCTAACTTATGGTACAAAAATATAAGCAAATTCACAATTCACTTACCAATGAGCAGCAGTATAACTGTAGCCATCACACTACAGAAAAATAAACAACATCTTCTCGAGTAGGATGACCAGACAAATGCAAACTAGATACAGACATTACCTACACAAATTAATACATCTACCCGGGGATTCAATAAACATGGAGTTTACTTTTTTGCGCATTGAGCAGTAGCACTACTGACATATGTATGCCATGTACCATGTTTAAATGTAAACAAGCACAGTTTTGTGGCCAGCAACAGTGTTGCTGGCCAGGAAACTGTGTAAAGCAACACGCACACCTGCAGAGATGTGCACCTGTTTACCTATGGGCAAACTAGGTCCATGGGATTGCACAGAAAGCCACTATGACTACCAGGTCTATTAATAAAGCAATGTATATAGTCCCAACACATTACATAAAAGTGCATATAGTGCAGACTATCGTGTAAACCTGTTTTAGGCACACTAAATATAGGTTGTGTGAATAATCATTAAGGGGACACAGACTGCATTTTAAATAAATAATCGGGAAGTGTGTGTATTGAAAAGGGACACACAGGTGAATTGTAGGAATGAACACAGGAGAAGGGGAAAGGTGAAATGTGATAATGTACTGCAGATGAGGGCATGTCAATAAAGACAGTGGTAGCATGAACGCTAATCACATATCAACATGATATAGTATGGACTGTACAGTTATTGTATATTATGTGACTGTCACACAAGACAGCATATCAGTGGAGAAAATTCTTTATGATATAATCATCCTGACATGAACAATGGAGAGGACATATATCAGGGATGGTATATACAATAGGGGATAGGTGCATATTGTGAAGCTGTGCAAAATAAGTTGCCTGAATATGAATGTAATGTCAGCATAGGTCTCAACCAAGGTGGACACAAACTAACAGGCTCATGGACAACAGTAGACAGAAGCATGCACAATCATGGATAACATCAGAATAATACCATCAGTAATCCTATGTCTTTGACATAACATATGTGATTGTGAGTGATCATAGATGGTTCTGCAAGAACACACTTGTACAACTATTATGATTCATCAGCAATCTCTGAGGGGAATCAAGCACACCTGTCCCAAAATTTAACATCTGCCTGAGGTGTTAGGAGGGACACTGTTACACCTGTATTTGAAATTATGAGCAATCCTGGCCAGTTGAAAGGTGTGTATGCCATACATATGCCCAATCTACAGGTTCACAGTTTACAGTTTAATACTAGGCTAACTGTCCTTGTGGGCCATTTTAAGCTTAGCCAATTATCCCATGTGAGAATCAAGCCCTGCACCTTCTATTTGTAAGGGAAACACCTTAACTATTATGCCAAGCTCCCAGATTACACTTTCCACATTCGTAAATGTAGCCCATGTCATCAATGTTGTCTATCAGCTATGTATTTACTGTGTACATCACAGGAACATGTATCACACATGCATCTTGTATAACACGTTGAAGGGGTTTCTGCAGCATCATACTTTAATGTTTATGCACCAGAAATAATACTTAGCCATGGCCAACACAATGTGTGGGAACTCACTCTGACAAAAGTGGTACACTAGAGTAACTCATCCCTGGAAGATGTGTTGAGTGGTACATGCAAAAGAGTGCATTGTACTCAATTATTGGTGTGATGAGGGCTGAGAACAATCGGGCTATAATGCTGTTTGCTATGCATGTCCTGCACATACTTAGGAGTTGTGCTACATACAAGGAGTGGTCACCACTGTGGACATATGTAGGAAGGAGGTGGGGTCACCCTTCTTTTCTGTAACTCCCACAATCTAGTTCCATTTACTAACCCCAAACTTCAGTTCACCAATGCAGAACTCCTCATAACTTTCTTAAATATGAACAACAGCAAAGAAACTCTGCATATTTGTTCTCTATATACCCCCTGGTAACAACACTGCAGTATTGGAAGACATCCTAGCCTAGATTTCCTCCAATATTAAAAATGAGACTATCATACTAGGTGACGTAAATATCAATTGACTAGAACTCAGCTCTAAACACCCTTCTTCAAATACTAATCTCTTCAGCTTTACCCAGCTCATAAAATCCCCCACCAGACCAAACAAAGGGAATGATAATGGATGCATCTTACAATGGATTCTGGTAATTAATCCCAACAAAATTACCTCAGCTGGAATGCTCCCAAACACCCTCAATGACCATCTCTCTGTATTTATTAACCATGCCTCCCCCTCCAGTCAAAGTCAGCATAAATTTAAACAAACTAGAAAACTGACTTCATTCAACCCTACCACCTTTAACAATATCCTAATATCTACAGATTGGCATTTACTATAAACCCTCCCACTAGACGAAGCTGTTGATTACTTCAACATGACCTTCATGAATACTCTAAATAGCTTAGCACCACTATGTGTGCAGCGGATCAAAAACAACTATGCCCCTTGGCTATCAAAATCCACTCAGCATTTCATGAATGCCAGAGACAAAGTCTGGAAATTATGGCAGGCACACAGAAACACTACTGACCTACTAAAATTCAAATAACTTCTCAACCAAGTAAAGAAACTAGTCAACAGAGACAAAAAGAACATTACCTAAGACTACAGTCTAACCACCAGCAGAACCAAAAAAATTCTGGCGTTCCATTGCCTCATTGCTTAACCCAGACAAAACAAAATAACCCCTGCCCTCACCCTGAAAAAAGTCCTGAATAAATAGTCTCCCTTTTCAATACCTTCTTCATGGACTCCATAGCCGACATCACAGCTAAATAAACTCATACTAATCATTCCACTTGCCACACTTCCATACTTAGCTCACCCACTCCTTCCCCCTACCCTTTCAAAACCCGACAAACTCCAGAAAATACCCACCTCTCCTTTTCCTTTACCCTTAAGCCCACCCCAACCACAACCATAAAATGTCTACTACTCAAAGTAAAACCCTGCTCCAATGCCCCTGATAATCTACCCTCAGAATATCTAAAAATAGCTGCAGACAGTATCTCTTACCCAATAAGCATTCTTATAAACAGATCCATCATTGAGTCACATGTTCCAAAACTCTGGAAAAAGGCCTTCATTATCCCCCTCCACAAAGGTGGCAACAATACTGACATCACTAACTTCCAACCCATTACAATTCTTTCTCCTCTATCCAAAATTCTAGAAAAATGCATCAATACCCAACATCTCCACTACCTTCTAGACATCTAAATACTGTCAGCAAAGTAAAAAACAAAAAGTAAAGGACTCCTCCACTGAAAGCACTGCCAAAAATCCAAATAATAAATCCAAAAGTAAGGCAGGTACTACCACGCTATGTACAAAGCAACTTCACTTTATTAAAACAATAAAAGCAGTATCATAAGCACTTCTGGGTAAATCCCTTCATCAGATGATAAAACACTGGTAAAAACATAATATCTAATATAGTGCAACACAGCCAATGAAAATCAATAGTTTACCCTCCTTTTTGCTAGAGCTGGTTTTAAAGGGACAACATCATTTAATTCTGGGGCTTTGTCAGCTCCCACGCTAAGAATCCCTTGCATCTCTTTGTATTCAGTTTCATTATTCAAGTCACCCATTCTTTGACTTCTATTTACAACACATATAACCATAAAGGCAAATACATGATCCCTATGCAATTCTATATGCTTGTATAGTGCATTATGTTCTTTTCTTAACCTTATATCTGATAGATGCTTAAAAATTCTATCTTTAAGTCTGCAATTTGTTTTTCCTACATAATATGCAGTACACTGTTGACAATTTGCAATACAGACAACATTTTGCATATTACAGTCAGCATACATATTCAAAAATTAGTTCTTGTTGGTTCTGGGGTGTATAAAATAGTTTCCTTGTGAAATGTGCTTACAGGCTTTACAATGTAGGCATGGATTTGTAAAATGTATAGGTTCTTGACATAGAATATCTTTCAAATTTTATGATACCACAGTACAAGGACAAAATGATTGACTTCAACAATTGGCTAAGCTTCTGGTTTCATTCCAAGGGGATCCAGTATTTGTCTGCCTGGGATGACATGATCGACAGACCACAGTGCTTTGCCAGAGATGGCCTGCACCTGTCTCCCTTGGGATTCCGGATACTGGCTAAGGCTCTTGCCAACTATATAGTGCCTTTTTTAGGCTAGGATGAAATGACAAATTCACCACTGTAACAGGTACAAGCAAGCAAAATCTGAGGGTAATGCCACTCAATACTAGAAGCCTAAACCTCAAAATGCATTCACTCAAGGCACTCCTTAAAATAGAGAACATCGACATCTGTGCAGTGACAGAGACCTGGTTCAAGGCTCCAGAGAGCACCCCTACATTACCAGGCTATAATTCATACCACACTTTTCGGCCACCTAACCTGAACCAAAACACTAAAGGTGGAGGCGTGTCTATATTCATTAAGGTTATCCACACCTCCAGGCTAGTTGCTCAGCATAATGCATCTGAGATTATCCAAGTGCAACTAACTCTGGGAAAGGCAGCAATCCAAATTGTAACTTGCTACTGATCCCCCACCATGCCCCAGGATTCCCACTCCTCCTTTCTTGATACACTGGAAAATATTAGAGTACAACCCAACACCCTCATAATGGGTGATTTCAACTATCCCACTATTAACTGGGAAAACTACTCATATACCAACTCTTTTGCTAAACATTTTCTGAAATTCATAAATTCCAATGCCTTGGATCAACTTATCCACACCCCCATAAGGGGCAGCAATATCCTAGACCTTGTCATTACCAACATGGGCGACCGGTGTTCCACACCATAGGTCAATTCCTCTTGGTCAGATCCGACCACAAGCCACTCACCCTAGACATCCACATCCTGCCCCCACCCTCCAATAGGCAAACTACCGTAAAAAATTTCTCCAAAGCCAACTTCAAGCTTCTTAAGACAGAAGTGGCAAACTTCACAACACTCATGCAGACGGACAATAGAGGTACGACTGCTGAATCCTACACAAATGCACTTTATAAGCACTTACACAAGTGCATGGATCTGGCTATCCCTAACAGAACCAATATGCTATCCTTCAAAAAAAGGAAGCCAATCTGGTTGTCCCCTGCCATAAACAAACTCTACAACAGAAAAAAGAAACTGTTGCAAAAATGAGTAAAATCCCATGACTGGAGGAACTCCCTGGTCAGCCTCAGTAAGAAGCTGAAATCCCTCATAAAATCCTCCAAAGCTAGTTATGAAAATAAAATTGCCACTGATTCTAAAGACAACCACAAAGCATTCTATAGCTATGTCAAGAATCTCAATGGCAACACTCAGATCTGCTCTGAGTTACAGCACAATGGCACTAAATATACAGAACCAACTGATATTGCCAACATCCTGGCAGATAGGTTCAGTGCCAACTTTATCCCTCTGTCACCCCCTAAAGAGCCCATCCCTATACCGGAAGAATGCAAAGTTCCTGTAATCACGGCTGCACAGGTAAAAAACACACTCTCCAAAGCCAAGAACACAGCATCCACGGGATCTGACAACATCCCAGGCTGCATTCTACACGACCTACAGAATGAAGTGGCACCCCACCTAAGCACCATGTTCAATCATAACCTCACCTCAGGCTTTGTGCCGACTGAATGGCACATAGCAATGGTTATTCCACTCTACAAATGGGGAGCCACCATGGACCATTAGCCTAACGAGCCTGGTCTGCAAGGCCATGGAACGTATCATCATGGAACTTATAAACAAAGACATTTGTAATCTCCAAACTCTGGACCCCTCCCAGTTCGGGTTTGTAAAAGACAGATCATGCCTCCTAAACCTGCTAGACTTCTTTGAAGCAGTCACCAAAGCCATAGATGAGGGTAAGGTGGTTCACACAGCCTATCTAGATCTCGCCAAAGCTTTTAACCATCCCCCACTCTGGAATTATAGATAAATTCACTAAACTAGGTATAAATCCCTATGTCACAAGATGGGTTGCCAAATGGCTCACTGACAGAACCCACATTGTAAAAGTAGCACACTCCAAATCCGACTTCAGACCAGTGACAAGTGGAGTTCCACAGGGTTCAGTCCTGGGTCCTCTCCCGTTTGGTATCTACTTTTCTGAAGTACAGGCTAACACAGAAGGTCTTTGGATAATGAAGTTTGCAGATGACTGCAAACTAGGAGCCATAATCGAAACTCCTAATGATGTGGACATCCTACAAAAGGGCCTCACTAAGACAGATGCCTGGTGTCAAAGTCATGGCCTCAAGCTCAATGCCAAAAAGTGAATTTTCATCCCCTTTGGTAAAAACTCTGTACCCATGAGCTACCACATAGGTGGTAATCTACTTAACACCAAAAGTGTGATAAGAGACCTTGGGACACAGGTGGACAGTAGTCTCTCCTTTGATAATCACATCGCCACAGTAGTCAGGAAATCCTTCTGCATGGCACACCTCATCACAAAAGGTTTCTCATCCAGGAAAAAAAGAGGTCATCGTTCCCGTCTACTCATCACTCATTAGACCCATTATAGAGTACAATGCCCCTTTTGGTATGTACTTCACAAGACATCCACAACAACTGGAAAGGCCGCAGAAATACCTCACAAAGAGGATTACTGGCTTCAAACAGATGCCTTACACAGACCGTCTCAAAACATTCCAGATTTACTCCATCGCATATCGCCTACTCAGAGGTGATCTCTGCCTAACATACAAAGCTATGTCAAACCCAGAGCTGTTGGACATGCTCCACTTAAAGAAACCCCAATCCCTCCGAGCTACATGCTCTGGGGACCTAAACCTTGTCACCACAATAAACAGAACATGCTGGTGGGATAGATTCCTGTTCCAGAGACTCCCCATACTCTGGAAAAAAACTACCTGTCTATATCAAACAAAACTCCTCATTAGCACTCTTCAAGAAAAATCTTGATGATTGGATGGGAAATAGGAAATTCACCCCGGGGATCACCTCTGTGACTCTGCTTAACAGGGACAGAGGAAAATAATTTTCTTGGGTGACAAAAGCCAGGGTAGCTTTTTGGCTAGGCTTATATAGGCCCTAGGGCCAATAGCCTAGTATCTACCTATGAACCTATGAACTCTATGTCCCAGGTAGGAGACCTCTGCCATACCCACCTGATATTTGCTGGGCTTAATGGTCAACCTTGCTCTGTGTAGTCTGCCCAGCACCTCCTTGACATGTTGAAGGTGCTCTTGCTAGAAATGGCTGTAGATTGCAATATCATCTAGGTAAGCAAGGGCAAACCCTCCTGTTCCTGCTAGGATATGATCTACCAACATCTGGAAATTCGCTGGGGCATTTTGCATCCCAAAGGGCATCTGTGTGAACTCATACAAGCCAAAAGGAGTCACAAAGGCTGACCTCTCTCTAGCACTGGGAGTCGGGAGCATCTGCCAGTAACCCTTGGTAAGATCAATGGTAGTAAGATACTTAGCCCCACCCAGCTGCTCTAGGACCTCATCTGTCCTAGGCATGGGGTAAGCATCTGACTCTGTGTGACTATTTAATGTCCTGTAGTCAACACAGAACCTGGTGCTGCCATCCTTCTTTGACAACAGCACCACTGGGGAGGCCCAGGAACTGTTGGTCTCTTGAATTACCCCTAGTTCCAACATCTCCTGTATCTCCTCCCTCAAAGTCTGTTTGACTCTTTCACGTACCCTATAAGGGTCCTGCTTAATAGGCCTTTGAGGTTCGGTATCCACCTGGTGCTGCAACAGGTGGGTGCACCCTGGTTTCCCAGTGAACATGTCCCCAAACTCCTGTAACACTGCTCGGATTACTCGAACTTGGGTAGGAGATAGCTACTGAGACATTGCTACCCCTTCCAATGAGGTATCAGTCCTAGCCTCACTGAGGAGATCAGTCACCAGATCTATCTCAGACTCCTCCTGCACTCCACTGCAAATACTCAGCACAAGGGTCTTCCAGTCATGGTAAGGTTTCATCATGTTAACATGGTACAATTTGTGCTCCTGCCTCGTGCCTAGCAGTTCCACCATGTAGTTAACATCACTTACCTTTCTTACCATCTTGTAGAGTCTCTCCCAGGTTGCTTGCAGCTTGTTGTGTCTGACAGGAATGAGAGCCATTACCTGCTGCCCTACAGCAAACTCTCTAGCTCGAGGATTCCTGTCATATCATACATTTTGCTGCTGTTGGGCTTCTGCCAGGTGCACCTAGGCCAAGCCCATGAGTTCCCTGAGCTTTGTCCTGAGGTTTAAGACATATGCCGCAAGAGACTCCTTGCAGGATTCACACTCACCTTCCCATTTATCACAAATAAAATCCAGAGGCCCCTTCACCCTGTGCCCATACAGAAACTCAAAGGGTAAAAAACCTGTGGATTCCTGGGGAACCTCTCTGTAAACAAACAACAGATGGGGAAAATATTTGTCCCACTCCCTCTTAAATTTGTCTGCAAATGCCCAAAGCATGGACTTGATTGTAGAGTTTAACCTCTCAACAAGACCATTAGTCTGGGGATGGTAGGAGGTGGTCTTCAGGTACTTCACCCCACAGTACTTCCACAGACAAGCCAACAGGTCTGACATGAATTTGGCACCTCTGTCAGTCAGCATTTCTTTTGGGAACCTACCTGCTGAAAATCTCTAACAAAGCATTTGCCACCTTTTCTGCCTCAACGGAGGACAAAGCCACTGCCTCAGGGTATCTGGTAGCATAATCTACTAACACTAGGATATACTTTTCCCTGTGGAACTTGGGGTACTCAGATGCCCCACAATATCCATAGTTACCCCCTGAAATGGCTCCTCAATCACAGACAAAGGTATCAAAGGAGCTCTCACCTTATCTTCTGCTTTGCCTACCTTTTGGCACTGCTCACAGGTCCTGCAGTACCCTGTTACATCTCTGGAAATTCCCGGCCAATAGAAATGCTGCATAATATGTCTCTTTGTACATTTTATGCCCATATGACCTGCAAAGGGAATATCATGGGCTATGGCTAGAAGTGCCAGATGGTAGGCTCTAGGCACTACCAGCTGCTGTACTCTCTCACCTTCTAGCCCTCCCTCATGGGTCCACTCTTTATACAGTAACCCTTTGTCCCAGTATACAGATTCCCCCTTCCCTTCAGAATCAGGTGGCTCACTAGCTACCTGCCTCAGGCCTTGTAATGTAGGGTCTGAAAGCTGAGCTTGTCTCTAATCCCTCTTTGTAACCTCTCCCAGCTCCCCTTCCACAGGAAGTCTGGCATCCTCTGACAGAGGTGCCTCACTGTCAACCTGGGTACTACTACTCACCTCTACCTTTGCAGTGACTCTGTCCAAGGGAACATCAGTACCCACAAGCAGCTGTGTTGCACCTTCAGTCTCACTGCTACATGGTATCTCCCTCCATGAAGTAACCTCATCATTCCTGGCTGCAAGTACACGGTCTGTCTGGGTCTCCCCCAGGTTAACAGGCCCACATGCTTGTCTCAAAGCCTGACTGCATGTAACTGCATAAACACATGGTACTGCTTCATCAAAATCTTTACCTGTCAGGACATCTGCAGGGTGGTAGTTTGGTGCCCCTGTTGTCTCAAGACAACCTACTATTGGCTTGTTTTATATCAACCTTAGTTCATTTTGAGATCAAAAATATATATTTATACATAATTTTTGATCGCAAAATGAACTAAGGTTGATATATTTCCAGCTATGTAGTATATTGCCTTGGATAAAATCACATACTTAATAATCTACTTAATAATTTGGTTAAATAAGATGTACCATTAAAGTACATTAGGGCTATATATTATTATGACAGCTACTAGGTAGGGCAGGACCAGCTCGAATGTCACACTGATGGGGGAAGGGATGTGAATTTAACATGTGTACCAATAACACTTTGTTTTACAGCACAATAAACCACTCCCATGCCTGATAAAAAGTATATATATATTTAGAAAGCTTGTGAGGAAATTATTACTCTATTTTTGTTTTACTTGGATCGCTTGTCTGTGTACTTAATAAAGGATTTTCGACTGGAAACAGACGGCCTGCCTTGTTTGGATTACTTTTGAATACTTAGTAATGCTATAGAATTATATATTTTCTATTATTACTTTTTGACTTGACGAGTTTACGTTCACTACTTTTACTACTATTGTCTGATCTGATTAATATACAGTGATTAACTAGAAATATATGGACTGAAAATCTTCCACACAGAGAAGTTTCTTACACTGTTTTGTTTTTAGACCCACTACACTTTAATGGGTTGTTTTGAGTCTTTGGGGATACCATGGAGATTACTTGTTTTTTCCTTTATATTTAGCTGCATATCTTCTACGTTTATCTGCCTATACTAATATTTTTAGTGTATTATTTGCAGTAGTGCATGATAAATCCTCACCTGTTCTGATACTGGGCATTGCTTTTATCATGTCTATCTTTCTGAGTATTTTTGTTGATCTGTTTCCTCTTCTATACTCTTCTAAACATGGCACTTCTTGTCTTAATTGCTTTATAGTTTTCTCTATTCAATACTTCCATGATGGCATTTGAGTTCTCCCCTTCCTTTCCCTTACTACCCTGTGGTTTTGTGGTAAGAATTTATCTGTTAGTAATTTAACTGCACAGTAATATATCCTATTTACTTCTGTTATACTGCATGAATCTCTAAGAACGGTCCTCATTACTTGTGTTCATTCGTTTTATCAAGCTTTTTGGGTTTTTTGACTTTCTGTTGGCTATTTCTTTCATTGATCTTAATATGCCTGTCCAGCTCTATTAAATCAAGCAATTCTTCTCTCAAATCATTTTTTTCTAAACTGAGGGCACATTCTTTGTTCTCCATTTCCTGCATGCATTCTACAGAAAGTTTCAGAGCATCTTCCTGTGCCACATTCTCTTCATTTTCATCCTGTGTCATCCATTGCACTTTTATATTGGAACTCACTGGCCTATTACTCCATAACATTGACTGCATCAGAGTTGCCACAGTTTCCTGTTCTTTCCATGCAACTCCAACTGAACCTTTGTACTGTTTTCCTGTGGAAGGCTCCAAATTATCTTTATATGGCAACTGATCAGATGTTTCTTTCTCCACTGGTTTCCCCTTAATTTGGGGATCCATTTCTTTATTCTGCTGTGATGTTATCAGAGTTAGATTCTCTACAGTAAATCCTTCATTTCGCAGGTAAACCATGATCTCAGTTTCCCATTTCTTTAACTTCTCCATTACTAATCCTCTTTTCTACTTTTCTTATTTGTTTTCTTTATTTTTTTATATTATAAAATGTTCCATATCTGGATACCTTTGCCTGTATTTCACTTCAAATATCTTTGGTGCTGCTCTTTTTGTAAATTAGTTTTGCTTTCTCCTTTGCATAAATATTGCACAGTATTAAATCTTTTTTTTTTTTCTTTCCCATGTCCATATTTCTTCTTCAGGTGTCTCCTGTTCCTCCTGTTTCTCCTTACTTGGGGGACTCGCTGTAACATCATGCTGTGATATAATCAGTGTTAGGCATTCTACACGAAATCCTTCACTGCTCAGGTAGTCCATAACTTCGGATTCTATTTTTTAACTTTTACTTTACTAAACTTCTATTCTATGGTCCTTGTTTGTGATCTTTTTTTGTATTGTGAAATTTTTTATATCTAGACTTCTTTGCCTATATTTCTCTTCGAATATCTTTGAGACTGCTTTTTTGTATTGATTAATTTGGCTTTCTCCTTTGCATAAATATTGCATTATATCAGATATCTCTTTATTTCCCATGTACATATTTCTTTTTTATACTTTTCAAAAATCTCTAGACTTTTTTCTTTATACTTTTGCATTTCCTCGGTCGCTTCTTTTTCCAAATGGCCCAAGTTTGTTTTTGGTCTATATAATGTTTTGCACAAATCTGTTGTATTAATGAACACAAATTGTTATTTGAAGCTTCTGACAGTTTTTCTTGTGCAAATATTTTTCTTTCCTCAAATTTCTCTCTTAGTCTTTTTGAATATTTTCTGTCCAAGCATTTTGGGCTTCTTACATAATAGTAACAATACATAATTTCTTTCTTATCCTGAATAGTCCACTCTATCATCTTTATGGCTCTTTTTTTGGTCTGTCAGTTTTTGCAATTTTTATGTAATACTACTTCCTTCTACAATGGGGGGGGGCATCATCCCCTGATCCTGCCCTAGCCCCATTGTAGGAATGTTTCCATGTCTTGGTTATTCTCTACTGTCATTTTTCCAGTCCTGCCAGCAGTGTGAATACCAGGATTGGGCACTTTTTTATTTGGGTCTTGTGGACCCAGCTGTCTTTTTTTTATTTTTTAACCTACTTCTGTCCATGATACATGCTTCTTATAAAAATACAGTCTATATATCAGTGTCATCTTGGTGAGATTTTCTGAAAAACAAGGTCCACTTCCTGAATGTACTCTCAAAGACTTGAGGATGAATTCAATTCCAGCAATACTACTATCCTGATTTATCATTTCTCCATTCAGACTGATGACTGTAGAATATACAGTTATATTATTCTAACTAGACACACACACACACACACACACACACACACACACACACACACACACACACACACACACATACACACACACACACACATCGACTGCAGTAAGAGTAGAAGCCCTACCTGACTAGGTCCACTAGATACAGCAGCTTTAGAAGTCAGTACTTAATGCAAGCACCACTGCACAAGTCTGACTATTATAATGCTGCAAACAATTTATAGTGGATGACACCATCACTGGATGTTTGAGAGAAGATGTTGTGAGGTTGGAATTAAATGGATGTGTAGGCATGTACAACTGTAAATATATTGACATTCAATGGGATTGTACTGGTGAGTATAGAATACACAGTTACATTCTTCTGAATGTGCACACACATATAGAAGTTGACCACAGTAAGATTAGAACCATTGCCTAACTAGGTACACCAGCTATAGAACTCAGTACTTAATGCAAGCACCACTGCACATGTCTGACTTTGTTAATGGAGCAGGGCAATATATAGTGGATATTTAAGAGAAGATGTTATGCGGCCTGAATTAAATGGATGTATAGACATGTATACTTGTCAAAATATTGGTACTCCATGGGATTGTACTGATAACTGAAGAATACACAGTTATGCTCTTCTGACTAGACAGACACACATGTTGACTGCAGTGAGATTAAAACCTGCATCTATGTATATTAGCTACAGAACTCAGTACTTAATGTGTCACAGCACAAATCTGATTTTTATAATGCTATGTTGCAATTTATAATGGATGACATCATCACTGGATGTTTGACAGAATACATTGGGAGGCCTATATGAAATGGATGGCTAGCCATGAATGACTATCAGATATTAAAGTTCTGGATGTTACCAGATTGATGACTGTACAAAGTGTACTATTTGCTGTTGTGTTTCCAATAAACAGGTATACTTTAAAAGACAGCTTTACAAACTATATGTAAACAGCTGTCCATATTACTACAAGTATTGGAAAATCTGAATGTGTATTGTCAGTATAAAGATGTACATGGTATTTAGGCAAGCATTTTTTTTTATTTAGTTTTGTAGTGTAGTTGATATATTTGGTAAGAAATACTGAGATACCAGGTTTCAAGTGCATGTGTGCAGGTAACATATGGATACAATGTAAATATGTGTTCTTTCATTAAAACGTACCTCCTTTTGGTTGTGTTTTCTGCATGTACATTCATGGGATGAAGACTAAATGGGCAGTAAACATTAGAAATACATGCTAATATGCACTTTCCATAGTACACTGCCAAGCAGCTGGCAAAGTGTTTGCACATGTGAGATACACATTTATACTCAATTCTCCATTTGAGCATAGTTAAGCAATGAGTAAACACAAGCCTCTGCTTCATTGATAACATTATGAGAGTTTTATTGGTTTCCTTACCTCCGCACAAACATATTAAGTGGAGAGGCATGGCAGTCCATGCAAACACAGAAGACAAAAGGTGAAGGGCTTCATTGAGTTGTTTTCACTTATGTGTGTGGTGTGCGATTCTATTTTATGACCAATTAAATGTGTTAACATGGGGTAGATAAGACAGTGGTAAAATGGGGAGCAAGCAGGGGGAAGAAGAAAGGGAAAGCAATATAGGAATGTGCAGAAGGGAGGTAGGAAAGAACCATAGCTATCCATGCCTTCAACAGTGTAAAAGGAAATTTGTATAGAATATTACAAGAATGTGGACTGTCACCTCAACAAAGCGGGGTGACAATAATGCAAGCATGTTGTATAACCAATTGGATCAACTCAAGTGTGTCAGGAAGACGTGTATGACGTGGAGAGCTATGTATGGGATGATTTTTTTTTTTGTGGAACAGGTGCCCAATTTTTATTTTTTACTTCTGTAAGAGAGGAATGTTGGGTAAGGGACAGAGGTATTTTTGGGTCAGGTAAGTAGGATAGGTGAAGAAGCAGATGCAGACAAACAGGATGAACAATAAAAGACACAGGGACAGTGAGGTACACAACAGGTTAGGGGACACCATGATTGTGGATATGGAGGAGACATCAGATGCCCATGCCCATCAAACATGGGGACACTGAGAATCTAGTCTTCATCTGCAGAACTGTCATCACTGTCCCCTTACTCCACTGGCTATTGGAGTGCTTGACATCATTGTTTACATACCATAATTGAAAGTTTCCATCCAGTGGAGTTGTGCACCAATGGTGCTGTGCACGACCCTACCCACCAAGCCTGGCATCTCCTGGTGGGTTACAAAATCCCCACCTCTGTCACTACTCCTAGAGGGTTCCACTGCACCAGTTGTCAGGGTAATGCTACTTGATGTGGAGGGCCTAGGTAGTACAGGGGCAACAGAGGCAGTACCGTCAGGTTGGGTCCATGATGTACTAGGCATTGGTGTATGCACTGGTGGAGCAGGGGCAGGCTGAGCCACAGTGGCTGGTCTACCTCCTTGTGGTGTAAAGCATTTTTTGAACTAGCAGAAGTTGATGACATCAAAACACTGTGACCACACATATAAAAATAAAACAAGAGATAAGGGTTGGGGTGGGAGAAAAAAAAGAGATAATTAGTACCATCATATGTGACATACAATGAATTATTACAATATAAAGAATTTATTTCTACTTTTACATTTAAGTATACTTCTTAACAATTGCAAACTATAACTGATGATTGCATCAAATAATCCTTACAATGTGCATACATTGCACATACACTTGGTCAAATAATATAGATTAAGTTAACAGCAGGGCATTTATGCCACTTCTATTGAAATTATTATGTAATATTTTTAAATGATTTCACAACAAATTTGTTAATTGAACCCAAATGTCTGACTACAGTATTAGAATTGACTCCTAAAGTTGGCTTGTGCTCCAGACTGAAGCATGCATGCCTGATTTTACAGTTAGGCTATCCACGCTTAATTTGCTATTACTGTATAGAAGAGCAATACTTTAGATAAAATAATAGTCACATTGTGCTGCATACATACTTCTTGCTTCTCTTGGTCTTTCTAAATGCTCAGCATGGGCTTCCCTGTTCGCCATTATCTCCTGGTTGGTTGTGGAATAAAAAGAAGAGAATAAGAGACCAGCATTATGAATAGCAGTCTTGCCTATATGCAGCTGTCTGTCAAGTTTAAATTCTCTTAATCTGCATGCTTACACAACTGTAGGATGTCAGCAGAACTAAACTCAGCTAGCCACTGGTTCAGTGTATCCTGCTTGCACCTTATGAGGTCATTAAAATGGTTCCTGCACAGACCTCTCAACCGTTCCGAATTACTTGGTTTTTACCGAGTTTTGGGGTCCAAATGAAGGGGTGCCACGATTCCCGAGTGGCACCCCTTCAGTTCTGATTTATTTTACCTTTTTTTAAACCTTTTTTAAACTTTTGCGCTGTCGGAGCTGACGTCATCACGTGCGCGATGACGTCAGCACCGTCAGGCTACCAGCCAGTCGGAATTGAGCTCAAGGAGTTCGCATCATCATTTCCGGCTGGCTGGATTTGAATTACAAGCTGGCGGGAAGAAACATTTTCTGTGCAGGCAGAAACTTTTGTGCCACAGTATTTGCAAGCCGCCGCCGGGCACCCAGGAAAGTATATGCAAGCAGCCGAGAAACATCAGGGCAGGACAGGACGACCGAGAACAGGGGCAGAGAATACAACTGCAGACCAGCCGAGAAACATCAGAGCAGGCAAACCGACGACCGAGAACAGGAGCAGGGCAGGACAGGAGCAGAGAATTTCAATCAGGGCAGGACGACCGAGAACAGGAGCAGACAGACCAGCCGACTACTCAGGGTAAGATTGTGTGTGTTTGTGTGTGTGAAGTTAATGAAACTGGAGTACATATTCATTTTAGTGTTATTACCTACATGTGGCTATGTGTAGCACATGCTGTTAGTGAGTGTAGCTAATACTCTGAGTAACGGACAGCAAGAGGAGTGTATGTAGGGAGTGTGTTGGTCAGGTTTGTTAGTGCATATCTTTCGGAGCACTGTTGATTCATTTTCCATCAGTTAATTATTCTGCCTTAGTGGTTTAAGCACAACTTGTATCAGAATGAATACAGAGATTTATATTCTGAGTAGTGTAGCAGTTGTTCTTTCAGAGTTTTTTCATTTATTTAACTTTGGAAACTAAAATAATGTAAGAATGGTTTGTTTGCTGTAGGAAAACTGTTGTGCTCTCACCCACATGTATGGACACTGCACTTTAATAGTATACCACCTTTTTTTTTTTTTTGAAAA
The DNA here is from genome assembly GCF_019279795.1 of Protopterus annectens. Classification (NCBI taxonomy): domain Eukaryota; kingdom Metazoa; phylum Chordata; order Ceratodontiformes; family Protopteridae; genus Protopterus; species Protopterus annectens. The sequence goes on along the minus strand of NC_056731.1, from coordinate 98,881,230 downwards.
TGAGCATGTGACATTGTTTTTTTTTTTTCTCTCTCTCTCTCTCTCACACACACACAGAAGCTCACACTACACTTTGTGGTGCATTATTTAGTAATTTGCTTGGGATGTTTCATTTGCATGCTAGTATATTAACTTATTTCATTTCTTGCTGATCAAAGAGTTCTTATTAATCTGTTGCTGCTGCTTAAATATGTCATTGTGCCAGCAGTTAAGGTGTAGATACTTTAATAAATGCTTCTCCAATACTTGACTGCACTTCACTTGTTATATTACCAGAGGACAAAACATTTAGCCATTTTTATTTGGACAGAGTTGCTAAGGAAGACATAGCTTTCAACTTTCAGTTTGCAAAATGAACTCTTATGTCGCACAATGTGGAACACTTTTAACTAGGAAGCTCACAGCATGATTAACTATTTCCTTGTATTTTTGGTGAGGTAGTATGAGATAGTTCAGTATTTACCACAGATATTTGTTAAAACAATTCTTAAAGAATGTGTGCCAAATCCTGTCAATGTGGAAGAGTGGGAAACATGATTTTTTTTTTGCCAAAAAATGAGGAATGTTCCTCATAGAGGCTGAAAGTGTGTGTGTGTGAAAATGCCCCCTTTATAATACACCTGGTGGCTAGATGTACTCAGGCTCAAACCCTGTACCCTGGGTATAGGATAAAAAGAGCCTAATGTCCCTAGCCACCACTTGTGAATTTTTTGTTCTGTTCCCCATACAGTCTGTGATTTCAGGATGTTTGTGACAATTTGCTGAAGGTTGAATTTATTGATTAATGACAGGCATTTGAATTTCAGACTTCACATTCTTCAGAAAATAAATGGTAGCAAAAAACTTTTATTCTAGCAATTTTCTAAGTGTTTAAGATGAGTATTTGAAAATTGCACCTAATTTGGGGCAAGTTTGTCTTTCTAGCTTTTTGGAAACAAGCTGCTGATTTGGCATAGTGGTATGTTCTGACTGTAGTGCTCAGTCATGTGTTCAAAAGAGTTGGCAGTGAAATGCATGGTGGTAACACAGCATTTTATTCTAGCAACTTTAACTAAATTATACGCAATGTTTAAAATGTGTCCCTGGTTTTTGGCTTTTTTGCCCCCCCCCCCAAAAAAACGTAAACTGAAAATGAGTGCAAGAAGCTGTGCAAGATGCCTATGCCTTATACTATTGTCATTCTATTTTTATATGTATATTTGTGTGTGTGCGTAAGTAGACTTTTATGATGGAAATGTTTTGAATTGGGCAGTTTTGTCATTACTGTTTCATGCATTTCGTTTCATTGCCTGCTGAAAAAATCTTCAAATAAATTTAAAATATGCTCTGTCAAACAAGTATGCTGTATTATACAAGGAATATAATTTACTAAAGTCAGGAAGGTGTGTCAAAGAACACGTGTATGTTTCTTGTTTTGTGTGCAAGCAAGGGGCCAGTGATTTGAAAACAACCCAAAGGTAATCTCAATCCACCACTGGCATGATGAATTTTATATGGATGTGATGTAGGTTTCAATGCTATTTTAATGAATGTGAGTTTCAAGGGCAGAGAAGTTTTAATGCCAAGTCTATTTTCATTGTGAGACAGTATTACTTTAACAGATGTCTATTGGTGTTTGTGCATTGTGCTGTAAAGTGTAAAAATAAAATACAAATCATTGTAGAAGTAAATCAGTGTGCACACACTAGTGTTTATGGTAAATGGGGCAAAATAGCCAGGTAATGGGACATAGGAATGGCTGCAGGGAGAACTCTGGTGCCATATTTTGGTTGTCTGTTCTTCATTTTGCAGGAAAGTTGGTATCCCACAATTCCACTGGAGTGGGCGGGGTTACATAATTATGTATGCAAATTTTATGTTAAACAGCGTACAGATTTGTACCTATTTTTCATGGGCCTTGTCCAGATTTTTGATGTTCCAAGGTTGAGAGGTATGTTCCTGCACTGTTCTCCAGTGCGTGGAATGCCAGTCACAATGGAGACAGCCTTGGCCAGACTATTCCATCCCTCAGCCTTATACTGGGAGCCGGTATAGTTTCTCTGCAAGAGCTGTCAGCTGTGATGCTTTACAAGGAGTCCAGTAAAAATTCTGGACTCTTTGACACCCCACCTTTGATCCCTAAATTGGGCACCTTCCTTTCTACCTCCAGACATTTCCATTCAGGGAAAACAGCAAAAGTTAAAAGTGCTTTCCCACCAAATCATGTTATAGCACTTACTACTAGTGCACAAATCCAAATAACCATCCTAACAGAGTTTAGGTGATGTTAAGCAGAGAGCAACAATGTCAAACCAAGACAACAGCAGTTTTGGAAATATGAAGGTTAATCTGATAGTTTGCATTAGTTTATGGACAGTTTGCTGCTGCAGTTGTTAGGTGATTTAACTTTGCAGACATGTAGTGGGGGGTATACATTTTATGACCTGACACATTTTGTGTGGTTTTGCACACTGCTAAAATCAATTTGTATAATGTGGGATTCAAACCTATGCATTAGGGACAAAACATAAACTTCCAAGTAGGTGATTTTTCATCTTTACCACAAAAGAAGTGCTTGTCTGATATGCTCATGAATTATATATAAATACACATGACAGAGTGAGTAGTTAAACATGTATGTGTGTGACTCTGACAAGGTCTTGGTTTATACATTCATATGTGTAAGAGTATCATTGAGGTCTGAAGGCCATCCAAGGCTAGAGAAGACAATTATAATTACAGAAACACAATATTCAGTAAACCTTCTGTCACACATGTAATTCATATGAGCTCCACTGTTATACATACTTATTGTTATTTATAATTATGTTTAATTTTTTTAATTTGTTTTTTAAAATTGAGTGGACAAGCATTAATAAAGTTGGGAGTGTGATAGATTAAAACCCTGGCTCACCTGTATTGGTAGCATTAACTTATACCAGTTGCCATGGAAAAGGCCGCACTACAAGTGTATTTGTTAAAGTCATTACTGTGCAGAGTGCTCATTTCAACTGAGACCTTGTTTGTCAGACCTGCTCATTAATTACACATATATATTAAAGATTTGAGTGTTTAAACATTTATGTGTGTAACATGACAGATCAGAACATAAATGCATAATTGTAGAACCATAATTCTACTGATACAGTAATGCATTTAATATATATCTGATGTCCTGTTTATGCCCAATGTACCTGCTGTAGACAGTTATTTCTATGTTTAATTATCGTTTTCTTGTTAATTGTAATATAAAATAAACTAGAACAACATAAAACTTTGGACTTTTCTGGATTAGAACCGAGGCTCAACTATATCACAGTCCTACACTTACTCCTGTTGTCCCAGGAACAGATAAGGAACAGCTGTATATTTACATACTCATTATTAAGTATGCATGCTCACTGCCATGCAACACCGCTTAGCATGTTTGCACAGTGCCATATCACACTCGATAGAATGTATCCATTTTGAAATTGTCTACTGTCTGCTTTCTGTTTGCACGTGTTCTGGACCTGCAGCTGTTGTAAAAGGTTGCTGACTGCTACACAATGCCTCTTAGTGGGTTTGCATGATGGTAAGCACAAAATGCAGCCATGTATTCATTTTGAAATTGACTACTGTCTGCTTTTTGTGTGTGCCATTAGACTATGCTTGAGTGATGGTCAGCAACGCAGAAACGTGACAGGCAAAGCTTAATTTGTTTCATTGTTCTAAGAAGTGTTTATTAGGTTTCATCCTTAAAAGAAAAATTTGAGATTTGAACCACATCCCGCCCCCACCCCCCTTAGGGAAACCACCGTAAAAAATTTCTCCAAAGCCAACTTCATGCTTCTTAAGACAGAAGTGGCAAACTTCCTGACACCCATGCAGACGGACAATAGATGTACGACTGCTGAATCCTACACAAATGCACTTTATAAGCACTTACACAAGTGCATGGATCATGCAATCCCTAACAGAACCAAGATGCTATCCTCCAAAAAAGAAAGCCAGTCTGGTAGTCCCCTGCCATAAAGAAACTCTACAACAGAAGTAAGAAACTGTTGCAAAAAAGAGTAAAATCTCATGATTGGAAGAACCCCCTGGTCAGCCTCAGTAAAAAGCTGAGATCCCTCCTAAAATCCTGCAAAGCTAGTTATGAAAACAAAATCGCCACTGATTCTAAAGACAACCACAAAGCATTCTATAGCTATGTCAAGAATTTCAATGGCAACACTTAGATCTGCTCTGAGTTACAGCACAATGGCACTAAATATACAGAAACAACTGATATTGCCAACATCCTGGCAGATAGTTTCAGTGCTAACTTTACCCCCCTCACCCCCTAAAGGGCCCATATCTATACTGGAAGAATGCAAAGTTCCTGTAATCACAGGTAAAAAACACACTTTCCAAAGCCAAGAACACAGCATCCATGGGACCTGACAACATCCCAAGCTGCATTCTACATGAACTACAGCATGAACTGGCACCCCACCTAAGTACCATGTTCAATCATAGCCTTACCTCAGGCTTTGTGCCCAATGAATGGCACACAGTGACAGTTATCCCACTCCACAAAGGGGGAGCCACCATGGACCCTGGAAACTACTGCCCCATTAGCCTGATGAGCCTGGTCTGCAAGGCTATGGAACGTATCATCATGGAACTTATAAGCAATGACATTAGTAATCTCCAGACTCTGGACCCCACCCAGTTCGGGTTTGAAAAAGGCAGATCATGTCTCCTAAACCTGATAAACTTCTTTGAAGCAGTCACCAAAGCCGTAGATGAGGGTAAGGTGGTTCACACAGCTTATCTAAATCTCACCAAGGCTTTTGACACCATCCCCCACTATCAAAGTATAGATAAACTCATTAAACTAGGTATAAATCCCTATGTCACAAGATGGGTTGCCAACTGGCTCACTGACAGAACCCACACTGTGAAAGTAGCAGACTCCAAATCCGACTTCAGACCAGTGACAAGTGGAGTACCACAGGGTTCAGTCCTGGGTCCTCTCCTGTTTGGTATTTACTTCTCAGAAGTACAGGCTAATACAGAAGGTCTTTGGCTAATGAAGTTCGCAGATGACTGCAAACCAGGAGCCATAATCGAAACTCCTAATGATGTGGACATCCTACAAAGGGCCTCACTGAGACAGATGCCTGGTGTCAAAGCCATGGCCTCAAGCTCAATGCCAAAAAGTGCATTGTCATCCCTTTTGGTAAAACCTCTGTACCCATGAACTACCACATAGGCAGTAGTCTACTTAACACTGAAAGTGTGATAAGAGACCTTGGGACACAGGTGGACAGTAGTCTCTCCTTTGATAATCACATCACCACAGTAGTCAGGAAATCCTTCTACATGGCACACCTCATCACAAAAGGTTTCTCATCCAGGAAAAAAGAGGTCATTGTTCCCATCTACTCATCAGTCATTACACCCATTATAGAGTACAACGCCCATATTGGTATGTACCTCACAAGACATCCACAACAACTAGAAAGGCAACAGAAATACCTCACAAAGAGGATTGCCGACCTCAAACAGATGCCCTAAGCAGACCATCACAAGAAACTCCAGCTTTACTCCGTCACATATCGCCTACTCAGAGGCAATCTCTGCCTAACATACAAAGCTATGTCAGACCCAGAGCTGTTGGACATGCTCCACTTAAAGAAATCCTAATCCCTCTGAGCTACACACTCTAGGGACATAAACCTTGTCACCACAATAAACAGAACATGCTGGAGGGATAAATTCCTGTCCCAGAGACTTCCCATACCCTGAAACAAACTGCCTATCTATATCAAACAAAGCTCCTCATTAGCACTCTTCAAGAAAAATCTTGACGATTGGATGGGAGATAGGAAATTCACCCCGGGGATCACTTCTGTGGCTCTGCTTGACAGGGGCACAGGAAAATAATTTTCTTGGGTGACAAATGCCAGGGTACCTTTTTGGCTAGGTTTTATATTAGCCCTAGGGCCAATAGCCTAGTACCTACCTATGAACCTATGAACCATGATGTACAGATAGTGCATACTGTGTGCATTATCGTGTTTACCAGGTGTGCTACACAAACACTTGATTCACAGGTGTAATTTATGCAATCTTTATCATAGAAGTATGTTACATGAAATTTATTTGATTTATTCATTTCAACATGTGTGCAGTAAGCCATGTGCCATGCAAATATTAATGTTCATTAAAAAAACATAAACAACATCCCGGAATAAATTGTAGCATGCATTTTTACACAAGTCTGGATTTGAACTGTCACACCAATGAACCTACAAAACACAGTAAGTCCATCTTATTCCTCCTTGCCACAGAAACAGCTTTGCAGTAGGAAAGCAAATCATCATGCAAGTCCCATTTCATCCACAGTATTAAGACATACAACTCTTGTACACTCTCAGATGTTTGTACATATTAATTACATATTTAGTGCACTGACTGATTACACAACCATTTATGGGTATTATTTGCAGCAATGCAGCTCTGTCTTCTCTTTGTGTTATGTTCATTCTTCTCTTATCTGAACAGTGATCTCAGACATGCAGTCGTTAAGGCATTTTGTATCATTGTCCTTAAAATGTATGAAAATATTGTATGACAATAATATACAGTTTTCAACAAAGGCAGGGGAATTTGGATATCAGTGGAAAGGAAGTGAGAAATGTGTGCTAATCTCTTCCATTTAAAACCTTGATATAATTAATTCTACACTTTTAAGTGCGTCCTGGTTGACACAACCACTGCAGGGAAGGGAGTCTAAATTGTTGTGTATGCTTTCTCCCTTCCACTAACCATTCACAGTTGCACTCTTCTAGCAGGATACAGTGAGGTAGTGCCTACACTATGTTTACATTTGCCACACAAATCCAAAAGTTTGGGATTCAGAAATTCTAATGAATTCACATCTCATTTGCATCTTCACTGTACTTAGAGACACCTGTCTACACCACAACAAGGAAAATGTGTAGCTAGGGAACTTGAAGGTGAGAGGACTTGTTTATTTGTAGAACACAGAGGATTGACTTTCCTTTAGATTTACCTGCACAGAAGGCTGCTGATGTTGCTAAGGTATGCTCGCAGTTTTCAGTTACATGCTTGATTTGTTCACATGTTACAAAGAAAACTGTTTTATATGTATATATTAGGGGATTAAACTGTTAGCTGTATGCACTTCTTATACTTTACTGTTGGCATAGGCATTTTGCCATGCATTGACTTTCACAGATACACAGCCTTATTAACTGTCATTCCAAGTGTTATTGTTAAAACTGGTTACCTTGCAATCTTTTCTATCTTATTCCATGGCAATGTAAAGTACTATTATGTCAATGACCGAGGGGTGTAATGCTTCTAAGATGGACCATAAACACCACCAGGGGAGTGCTGAACACAGTGATAGATGCCTAGCAATCATGTGCAATTTACTTTTGTGTTGTACACATGTACACATTTTGTATAAATTGTGTGGAAAGCATTCATAAATAGGTGAATTATGTGTTATTCCTTGGATTCTACAAACTGTAATTTTCCTGTTGTTTTGAGGGTGAGGGAACCAATTACTATTTGTGTGCTTCCACATCACAAGTTGGGTTTCAAGAATTTTGCTCTTGCGATTGTGTAGTCATTCTGGTATTTCCCTGTATGCACTGGGACAATTGTATGTAATCAGTGGCATGTTGTAGTGTAGCATTCAGGAATTGATGTAGGATCATAGATGATGATGCCTGTGATATACCCACCATATTCCCTGCTGGCCACTGAAAGGTTCCTGTTGCTAAAACTGCAAGTGCCACACATACCTTAGTTTCTACAGGTATTGGTTCCCCTTGGTTTGCCCTTATTCTCAGTTGTGGACAACAGAGGTTGCAGAGTTCCTGTAGTGTGTCTCTATCCACCCTGTAGCACTGCACAATTTCCACACCATGTAGACTGTGGTAAGTTAACAGGTGGTCTAAGTACCCTTCTCCTTCTTGGCTGTGTTCCATTTGCAACAGAAGCAGCATAGACTTGTGCCTGTTGCACATACATATGTGTAACAGTAACTGCAGCCCCTACTAGTGTTTCCATGAAGAGTACCTTTTGTGGCTGTATTCCAGTAGGTTTTAGAATCCGCAGGGAAAACCTACACTGAGTTTACAATACTGCTTTATAACTTGTTGAATAGCTCCCCCATCTTGAATTGGTTGATTAGCATACATTTCAGCTGTTTATAGGCTCATAGGAAGTTACTAGGCTAATGGCCCTAGGGCCCTTACAAAGCTAGCCAAGTTCTGACCCTTATTTCCATGATCAGCACCTATTGCCCCTGTCCAAGAGGTACACAGGTGGAACCCTCGGGGTGAGTTTATAGTCACCCATCCAATCATCCAGATAGCATTTGAAGAGGGCCATTGAGGTGCTCTGACATGAAGTGGGAGTCTGTTCCAAAAGTGTGGTAACCTCTGGGAGACAAATCTGTTCCTCTAGCAGGTTTTATTAATGTCACATACCAGTTAAGGTCTTTAGAGTGAGTAAGCCGTGTACCATTTGACTTTCAAATATGAAGCTTTTCCAATAATGTAGGGTCAGAGATTACCTTATATGTAAGGCAGAGATCACCTCTGAGTAGTCTGTATGAAACAGAATAAAATTAAAGTAATTTCAGACAATCACCATAAGATAGATGATGAAGACCATGAATTTTCCTTGTGAGGAACCTTTGTGGTTTCTCCAATTGCTGCAGGTGTTTAGAAACATACATACCATAAGAGGTGTTGTACTCAATTATTGGCCTGATGAGGGAAGAGTACAGGGAGGTTATAACTTCATTTTTTTTCTGCAGGCAATGGTCTTACTTATGAGATGAGCAATACAGAATGCCCTTCTTACCACTGTGGAGACATGGTGTTCAAAGGTAAAGTTGCTGTCAACCTGTGTGTCCAGGTCTCTCACCACTGAGTACATACTTAAGGTGTTGCTACTGATGTGGTAGTTAGCAGGAACATCACTTTTACCAAAAGGGATGATAACACATTTTTTCATTGAGTTTAAGGTCATGACTTTGGCACCAGTCATTTGTTTGTGTAAGACCCTCTTGTAGGATGTTGATATCATTTGGAGATTCTATGACTGCTCCCACTTTGCAGTTATCAGCAAACTTTGTCAGCCACAGACCTTTAGTTTTTGCTTGTCCTTCAGAGAAATAGATTGCAAACAGTAGCGGTCCCAAGACTGATCCCTGTGGAACATCACTGGTTACAAGTCTGCTGTTGCTGGAGGTGGATTCCCCTATTTTGTCTATATGAATTCTATCAGTGAGGCAGTTAGTGGCCCATCTAACAATATAAGGGTTGATGCCTAGTTGGGTGAGTTTGTCAATGATGCCTGAGTGGGGGATAGAGTTAAATGCCTTGGCTAAGTTCAAATAGGCTGTATGCACAGATTTCCTCTCATCCAGGGCCTTATTGACTGTCTTGAAGAAGTCCACCAGGTTTAACAGGCATGATCTCCATTTTGACAAATCCGAACTGAGTAGGGTCAAGTGTTTGAACATTACTTATATCTTTGTTGATAAGGTCCATGATGATTCGCTCCATGGCCTTGCAGATAAGGCTAGTCAAACTAATAGGTCTATAGCTCCTGGGATCAGTGGAAGCACCACCTTTGTGCAAGGGAATAATGGTGGCTGTTTTCCATTCAGCTGGTACGAAGTCGGTGATTAGACTATGATTGAAAAGAGTACCCAATAGTGTAGCTAATTCATGTTGAAGCCCATGTACGACGCAGCTTTGGATATTATCATGTCCCATAGATGCTGTGTTTTTGGCTTTAGAGAGAGCATTTATGACCTGCTGTTTAGAGATACAAGGTAGGGGACAGCTGGCAGAGATGTCATTGGGTACATGTGGCAGGAACAGGGGAGTGAAATTTTCACACCTCTCAGCCAACAGGTTAGCTATGTCCACGGGCTCGGTATATGTGGTACTGTTAACTACCAGTTCTGCACAAATCTGGGTCTTTCCTTTTAGGTTACGTATGTAACTATAGAATGCCTTCTGGTTATCCTTTGTTGAGGAAGCTATTCTGGACTCGTAGTTCACGTTGGAGGACTTCACAAGAAGTCTTATTTGCTTGTTTAAGCTGAGGAGGGAGTGTTTCCAGTTTAGGAGGGCTTGCTACCTCGTACCATGCTGTAATTAGCATGATATAATGTTTATCATGTACAGCCACTTGCTGAGTATAAAACAGTGCACTACCATGTGTGCATCGTGCTGCAATGCAAACACAGTCTTTGCAGACCATGTAGGCTTTGTTGAATCTGCACCCTTGTCTGACTTACTTTTCTCTTTCTCCTAATTTTTCCCTCCAACTGCCATGTCCCATCTAATAAAGCATACTGTTATTACCCTCACACTCGCAAGAAGCACTCAACCCAAAACAGTTAATAGCACATCTCTAAACCCTAAAATATTCAGATGTAACCCAACTGGCCAACTAATTTTATATACCAATAAAACAAACCTCCACAATTGGACAAACCAGATTTATCCAAACCTTATTGCATTAATATAAATACCAGCATAAATCTGGACACAAATTGCTTCTAAAATATGGTTAACATTCACCCTACCCTAGGACCTAATATATATTATACTATTCTGAGCAATTCTAATACTCCTTTATGCAACAACCCTTCTGGAGTAAAAATATGTCTCATAAATATCCACAGTATTCAGAATAATATAAAAATACAGCATAGATGGATACTTCTCTATAGTCCAGACATCACTGCAATAACAGAAACCTGACTTAAAACATACATAAACAATGAAGAAATATCTTTTCCTGGTTCTGACATAATCTGCAATGATTATACTAGTAAAACAGCTGGTATCCATTACTTGTCTAAAACTACAAATAAATTGTGAGCTAGACAATAAGATAAACAAGGCTCTAGTAAATGGAGTCCACTAAGATGAAAGACAATTCTGAGTATGGTACCACAGAAGTCAGTAGAGGGTCTGATCCTTTTCTGTAGTTTTATTATTGATATTGATAGAGGTCTGGAAGGAAAAGAGAGCCTTTTTACTCCCAGTGCAAAGTTATTTAGCAGAAGTAATATCAGAAGAGCCACAGAAAAGTTGACAGTACATTTGACAAGGATAAAAGAATAACTTAAGATATGGCAGCTCAGGTTCAGTGCAACAAATCAAAGTAATGCATCAGAAAATACATCTCCATGAAATAGCACACAGCTGGAGTGAAAACAACAACAACAATAAATGAAGGCATACATATCCAATGAATTTAAGGCAAGGAAGCATTAATGTCACCTGGCAGAATACTAAGGTGCACAGGAGAATGTACCTCCTCTTAAATGTGTGCATTTCTGGAGAGTTCATCATTATAGCAACATGCATAATCTAGAATCAGTTTAGGGGGCATAGCTGAGATGGTACATTATCTGTACTAGGAACCTTATAAGTAAAGATATGAACAACTTAATATACCGTCTTGAGGAAAGGAAGATGTGGAATTTGACAGGCCTTAAAGTACTTTGAAGGAAAGCATAGAGTCAAAATGGATACAATAGTACAATTGAGAGTATATAGGCTTTCTGTAAAAAGAGTGTACAATCTGAAGTTACATGGCATCTCAGAGGAGATGTGTAGAAATATTATTTTACAGGAAAGTAGCGGATAACTGGAACATCATTGAAAATTTAGTTAGGGACAAAAGCAGTCATGATTTTTATTGCCAAGTCATTTTGTTCTGCAAGTTTGCACATGATTATACATTTTGTATTAGTCTAACATTAATATGTTAGTATACTTTTATTATTGATGTGCACTTTTTATTCTCTCCCACATGTATGTAACTCTGCCAAGTGTTAGCTGTGTTAGAATTGCTGGAATGTGATTAAACTTTTGATACAACTAAAAAAAAAAAAAAAAAAAAGAAAATGTGGCCTGAAACATATTTCTGAGTTTGAAAAAGGCACTAAAGAAGCAACTGCTTAAAATCTAACTTTCAAATATAACTTAAATTATCATAAAACCAAAAAAACAAAAACTGAAACTAATAAACCAGTGGTGTAACCAGTTGTGTAACCAAAACGGCAAAAAAAGAAGGAATACAGCCACAAGTGTTTTAGCGCTTTCATTCACTGAATGTGGGTGAGAGTGTGTTTGTTTCTGAAGAAGTTCACATTAAACAGTGAATGAAAGCGCTAAAACACTTGTGGCTGTATTCCTTCTTTTTTTTGCCGTTTTGGTTACACAACTGGTTACACCATTGGTTTATTAACTTAAATTATCATGTGACAGTGATTAAAAAAACGAAGGATGACATTGCAAGAGATGAAGTAACAAAACTTTTGCTAGAAACATTCATAAAAGGAGGAAAGCAAAGTACTCTTATTGAAAGTTGACAGAGCTATTTCTTCAGTAAATATCTTTCTCATCACAATGCAATCAGCATCTTCAAAACATTGCATCACGGAGACAGCAGTCTTGGCGTTAAAATAATTTCATGCAGCAGGGTAGATTCCATTAAGATATTATGGAGTATAACAAATAAAATTAATAATCAGTTAAAATAATACATGCATATTAGTAACACAGAAAGATCAAGATATAATGAAAAGAAAAGCATATTTTTGTCATATTTTGGTGAGGTTGTCGTTTAATAGGACAGAGCCTAAAGAGAACAGACTATAAATCTGTGATTTTCTTTCCCACAGATTGTATCTATAAATAAGATGATATTATGGGATCATAAGTCTGACTGCCAAACTTACAATCTACTAACCTTCAAGAAAGTTGATTGCAGTAGCACTGTGGTGATATTCTTACTTCCCAAATATATGTCTACATTACTTTTGAATAAACCTAGTAACTGACTTCTTCTAACTGAAGGAGAGGTTTATCCTATTATCTTGGAAAATACTGCATAATATGTCAACAAAGTAGAATATGATTTGGTTAAAGTCATTAGTGATTTTTTTCTACAGCATAAAATTCTATTAGGGGAAAGTGGTGTTGTATTAAGTTGTTAAGTGCTGGGCAATTTTCTGGCTTATAGAGAAGTCTGAGTTTTGTATTTACCTGAGAAAGAGCCAAGTGTTATGGCAGTTCTAACCAGTTTAATTCCCTACGGGCTAGTCAGTGGTGCATTCTGTTGTTATAGTTTACTGCAAATTTGGCTATTTCATTATTGCTCAAACTTGAACAGTTGTGAGACATGAAAGTTAGAGAAGATTGGGGCAGCATAGAGTAGAGATGGCAGTAAGAAAGTAGAGTCTGCACGTCTTCTGGCTGTGAGGGAGGTTTTTACTCAGAATAATGCATCTAGTGTTTGATGATTTTTTTTCTAACCACATGTGATACCTCCTGGTCAAATTTCAACGGGTCATCCATGATGACACCTAGTAATTTTGTGTGCTTTACTTGTCCTTTCATGGTGCTGTTTACAGAGATGTTAGTGAATACTGTTGTTTTGGTAGAGATATGTTTTGGGGTAAAGAGCAGAAATTTAGTTTTTTTTTGGTTTACTAATAGCTGTGGACTGTGTAGCCATGTTTCAGCCAGTAAGAAGGATTGTTATGTAAATTCTTGGATTTTAGAGGGAGATTTGGCAGAGCAGATTAAGGTCAATCAAGCATATTGACCAAGGCTAGCATTTTTGTAGCAGTGTAGAGGTCATTGATGAATATGTTGAAAAGTATGAGGCTTAGTATGAGGTTTTGTGGGAAACCAAAGGTAGCAAAATCATTTCTCTATTTCACTGCCTGTGCTCTGTTTAAGAAGTACATATAGAACCATTGCAGTGAAGAGTTTGTGAGCCCTAAGGATGAGTGTTTATGTTAAGAGTTACTGGTATGAGACAGTATCAAAAGCTTTTGATAAATCTAGGAAGATAGTAACACATATTTTGGCAGTTACACTTAGTGACAAAAATCATTTGGGTCAGTAAAGTTTTCAAGGGCACAGTATAAGGCTTAATATACAATAGAGTAGTGTCTCAGAGATCCCTCAGATCACACTATTAATCCAAAAGGCCTCTGGCATTTCTATCGATGTTGACATTGTTAACAAAATTCAGCAAAGCAGTAGTTGTGCTATGATGAGGAAGGAAGCTGTGTTAGGTGAAGACAAAAGCTGTTGATTTATTATAGTTGAGAAGTTGCTTCTGAATACACTTTATTTTCTAATATTTTTGATAGGGGTGATAAAATAGCAATTGGCCCATAGTTTGAAAAAGCTGCACTGATTGCATCCTTGTGCAATGGTGTAATGAATTAAAGATTTTTTTTTTCCATAGCGAGGAGATTTTATTTTCAGATATGGATTGCTTTATCAAAACTGAAATTATATATGTAAGAGATTCACCTGCTATTTTGAGATATTCTCCAGGTAGATTGTCAGAGCAGTTGTAGTAGACTTTAATTTTTGAGGTATTTTGATGGTATCTTTGGGAACTGGTTGAAAGCAGAAATGTTGAAGAAGGTTATTTGACTGAGTAGGGACATCATGAGCTTGATTACTCACCTGGTTGTTTAATGACTGTACTGTCTATAAAAAGTGAGCATTGAACTGGTTGGCTGTGGTATCATTTTGTTTCTGTGTGTTTCATGTTGGCTGTGTAGCTTATATTGGGTTTAAGAGTTTATTGTTGTAGGCCCAGAACAGTTTTGGATTAATAGTGTGATCTGAGGGATCTCTGAGACACTACTCTATTGTATATTAAGCCTTATACTGTGCCCTTGAAAACTTTACTGACCCAAATGATTTTTGTCACTAAGTGTAACTGCCAAAATATGTGTTACTATGTGATCCTGTGAGATTTGTTATGAACTTGAACTGTGATAATATGTTTTACTATGTGATTTATTACTACCATTTCTCTAATTGTTTCATTATTGTTTAAAATCCAGACTGTTATGTTGTTATAATGTGAAGCTTTTCTACCCGGGCCTCTGCTGAAAATGGGCAACTTGCCCAGTCGGACTTCCCCAGTAAACAAATGTTAAATAAATAAATAAATAAATAAAAGCTGTTTTGATTGGTTGAGTAATAGGCTTTATCTTTGGTGATAAGATGTTTTGGTAGGCCTCTTAGCTGTCTATGTGCTATAAAGCGGGAACTGTATATTGTTGCCCAGACCTTCCATGCTTTGTCTCTTTGTTTCATAAGTTGTTTCGTTGCTAATGATAGCCATGGCAGGGTTTGCATTGTTTCTTTTTATTCTGAGTGGGGATAGTGTGTTTATGACACCCAGGAAGGTTATATTGAATTCAGAAACAGCAGCATCTATGGGAGTCTTTAATTAGAATATTCTAGATAAAGAAGATGCAATGTATTAATAAAAGTATCATCATGAAAAGTAGTGAGTTTTCTTACTAGGCTGTAATAATGTGCTTTGAGGTTGTTGTTTTGGTATCTAATGTAGATATATAGCCAATTCAGGTTCTGTTGAGTTGAAACATTTCAAGAAAGATATTTGGGCAAAGGACAGGTTTACATGTGATTCTGTGGGCATTGTTTATCTCGCAGTATGTAATTATTGTACCAGTTTTTATGTTGGCATGACCATCAGGTCACTAAGTGGATGGATTTATGAACATGCGTTGGCAGTGGAAGACAAAGACAGGAATAATGCACTGGCACGACTGTTTTATTATGTAACAATTTTAAGAAATTTACATTATTTGTATTAGACAAAGTAGTTTGTGGTCCTTTGGTGGGTAATTTTAAAGCCTTATTATAATGTAGGGAAACTAAATGGCAGATAGCTTTAAGAGCAGACTGCCCTCCAGGACTAAATGAAACTATTAACATCAAGTGTTTTTTTAGTTACAAAGGCTTTGATGTAGTGAGCCAAGCTGTTCACAAAATGGGCTTTATTTGATGAAACACTATGCAGTAGTTTGTTATTGTTGACTATTATATACATACATTTTCATGTTTTTATACATATGCAATGTTAAAAACATTTGTAGTGTATTTTTAAATTTTCATGACATCACAGTGGCTATCTAAATAATTTATTTGAACCATTTTGTCATTGGATGATTTTTTTACACATGACAAGTATTTAAAGTGTGGTTTCAAGTTTTTGTATTTATTCTGATGAAGTTCGTGGTGTTTTATTAAACGAATGAAAGTTTATAAGTTTTGTGGTCTGGTTCCGTCCTGGTCTTTGGTTTGCAGCTTTTTTGTTTTTAAAGTAGCAACAGATTACAAAATGTTTAACACTTCAACCATAAGCCTTGCTACATAAATTAGATTTTCAGTATGATGGAAGAATAAACAATGCATGACTTACCTATGAGCGTATGAGTGGAGCTCTCCTGTAAGTACAGTTCCTGATTCAGAGTAGCATGTTTGAGATGACTTCTGACAGCTGCTGTCTCATGAAAGTGGAGCAGTAGTTTTATACATCATACCTATATTTGTTTTTCAGTCCTCCACTCCCTAAGTCAAAACCTAGCATCAGATGGATTTGAGGCTACAATAAAGCGCATGCGTATCCTGCTGCTCATTAGCATTTACTGTTAAAAGCTTGTGATATTTTAGCTCCCTGGACACCTGTGAAAGAAACATAAAAAAGACACTGTACCCAATACGCAAAGTCAAAATTTGCATATGAAGGATTTCTGTCAACTTTGAACTACATGTTAACGATGCTGTCCTTTTGTATTCACTGCAGAAAACTTGATAGCTTGACATGTAAAGATAAGTAGAGGAATTACAATCAATGTACATCCACTGAATGACTGCCGCATCATTTATATGGATTGCCTTCGGATTATAAATGCATTCTTAACCTATTTGTTGCATCCAGCCATATTCTTTTACATGTAGCAGAATTTGCCAATTTCATAATTTCCTTCTTGACTGGTTTTATATGGTTGCTGAAGCCTTACTGATGATTGATGATTTTCTGTTTTAATCATTGTTTTCTGAATTTGTATGTATGCAATAACTGAATTTTCTGTTCAAAGTGTGGACATTCTGTCTGGATATTCTAATTTCAAAGGCATCTATCTCCTCTAGATCTCAGAAGTCCTAATTCTCCTTTACTCATACCCCCATTATTGAATATAATTCCCTTTTTGGCAAGTACTTCTCTAAATGTATGACTCACCTTGAGAGATCTCAGAGATTCCCAACTAAAAACGTCAATGTCCTCAAAAATCTTAGTAATTAGGACAGACTGGCAGCATTCTCTATATATTCATGTTGTTATGGAGATCAGCATTTAGCCTTTTGAGCCATGAAAGATCCAACCATATTTGACTTCTATTCCTTCACAGAACAACTGATTCCTCAAATACCAGGTTAAAGGCACTAAATCTAAAACAAATAAAAAAGAAACATTGGAATGATATATTCTTATTCTAATGTATCACCAACTCTGGAACAAGCTTCCATTACATGTCAAGCAGAGTAACACCCTGGAAAGTACCACCTTCAAGTTACAATTAGATGATTAGATGGTCAGTCTCAACTTCTCCTAGCTCTGTTTTGTACAGCTCTCTTTGACACTGGTAGGACTTTTTCAATATGCACTACTGGAAAGGCTTGTAATGGTCTATAGCCTGATTTCCCACTACCCACCTATTAACCTATGAGGGTTTTGCCATAGCATCTCACTAACCCTTTATTCCCAGTTATTCCATAGATTCTTAGTTTTACAACAAAAAAATCCTGTTATTTAGCCCTTTAAAATGTAACTATGCATTACCATGCTGTCAATTGTGAAGGAAACACTGATGATAACGTTTAACAAATGTCCTCCTCTCAAATTATCTCAACTCATTAATTCCAATTTCTGGTTAATCTTTATATCTTAATTCTTTACTCAGTACTCATCAAATCACATAAATATGTACATTAAGATCTGTTTAGGTCTACATCTACTTATTTTCTTACCAAACTTGCTCCTCACTTTGTAAAATTTATGTTATATTAATATATACCTTCTAGCATTTATCTCAACCTTATGTCTACATATCATTGCTTCTGCTATACCATCACCACTTTTTCATTGCCAAGCAAAGATTTACCATTTAATTTCAATGCCTTATTCCATATAAACCTACCAACTTAAATTGCAAATAATTGATTACCAACGCCAAAATGAATGCATGTCAGTCATAAATGATTGAAACACAAATCAATGAAATGCTAAACTGCATAACATGCAGACCTATACAGAAATAAAACCATATTATTTTCTGGAGAAGAATCCCCCACCCCCTTCCACACACACACACACACACACACACACACACACACACACACACACACACACACACACACACACACACACCCTTCCATCTTAGAGACTTCACTACCCTCACCACATTTCTCTGATTTTTCTCACTCCAAGGTAGCACTAACTTGACAAAATGCAATTTGAAAAACTGCACTAAAAATATATCTCAATCCTTCTTTAAGTTTCAGCACTTCTCATAGTGAAACTAAGCAATGTATAATATAAACACAATAACATAAACATGCCTAAATGAATTTTAATCAGGGAATGAAAACTCATCCAATTATACTTTGTCTAGTAGAAGGAAAACTACCCATACCTGCAAACATCTGTCATCTAATCTAAATGTATCATTTTCAAAACTTCTAGGTTGTTTAAACGTCTCCCTCCATAAATCTATCCCATAAGTTGCAACCATTTAACCCATCTTTACTATACTTAATCTACCACTTAGCACTCCATGCCTAATAACGCCACCTTTCCACATTTTACTCATTGATAACATAATATAGCAATGTTCCCTTCTAGGTCTTCTTTAACATAATAGATTTTAGGACCTTTATAGTTACCCAACCCCGTCTCATTCCTCTCATCAGTTACTACATCTACAGTCATCCTAACTCCTTTTGATAGTTTCACAATCATCTTTCTTAATGCCTTCTTTCTCACCTATAGTTTTACATACAAGCCTCACCTTATTTTCTTTATTTGTTTTTATTTTACCTTCTTTTCCTTTTCTTCCTAATCTCCTCTTACTCACCACAGCCAACAACCTAGGTGAGAGCTTCGAGCAGAGTTTCACGTTTTGTGCACAACAGAACCCATGTCATTGCTTTTCTCTTGTTTTCATTTCTTGTACAACCCATTCTCTTTTTTCGTACTTTGCTCTGATACTAATTATGGCAGTTTCAGACTCACACATTTACCCATTATCTTTTCCATCATTGCCCCAAACTTTCCTTGGGAACCAGTTTAAGCAGTTTCATATGTTATTTTCGGGTCTATATTAGAAGACCGAAGATGCATTCGTTCAAATGCATCTTGATCGATCATAAAAGGCTGAAAACACAAAATATCGAAGTGGCTGTTAAGCAAATTCTTTCCCTGGGAAAGAATTTGCTTGGCCGCTTCGTTACTTTGCCATTTTTGGCACTGTAGTGCGGTCTCAGATTTGGTATATTTAAGTAGGGGGGTGTGGGGGGTGAAGCACCACACTTAATGTAATGTTTGAAATTGTTTTTTATTTTTATTTATTTATTTTTTGTTGGAACAGTGATTTTTTTTCCCTTGGAAAAAAATCTCTGTTCTGACACTTCGACATTGTAAGCTTTCGCTTACATAGGCTTGATTAATCACCGTTCGCTTTTTTAAGCATTCGGTGATCTAATATAGACCCGTTATTTTCTTTCCTCCTCATCTGCCATTATTACTCTTCTCCTTACAATGTCCTCTTAGCGTTCCATATTTCTAAATTTATCCCTTAGCCTTCATGGTTACTTGAAACTAGTGAGTTCAGATTCTGATCTTCAGTTTCTCCTTTTTCTGTTCTTCTCACACTTCCTTTTTAGCTACCTCCCCCATTACCTTTTCTCCAACCTCCATAGTTTTGTTCTTTTAATCACACTTGCTTACTACTTCCTCTTGTATTTATGGTCCTTCTGTCTTTCCAGAAACATTTTCTCACAATTTTTACCATCATTTCTTCTACCAGGCTCCTCTTCCTTAAAAAGTTTTTGACTACATTTGTTGCCAATATCTATCTAAAAGTGCCTTTTCCTTACATGCTTTATACTGGCATACCCCCCTAACTCTAGTATTTCCCTTTCTCTAGTCTTAACTTCTGTACTTACCATGATATACATTTTCTCATCCATAGACAGAAGGGCTGGTTATCAACTCATTAGCTTATACAGTCTCTTCGAGAAATTCTTTCTTCACCTGCCTTTCCAGTGGCTCCTTTTACTTTCAGGTGACATAGAAAGCAATAGTCATGCCCCTCCCACTGCTCATCTTTTAAACAACTTAAGGCCATACAACACTGATTTAAATTTTATTGGCATCTGTGAATCCTAGCTAAAATCAGAATGCTAGAACCTACAATCCCACCTTCCCCATTACAAATCTTTAAATATGGAGTGACCATGTATAGGAACTGGAACTGACATTCTCCAATTTATATGACTTTTCCTGCAATCCTTTGGCTACTTTTTTATAACTAGATGAATGTAGGCCCAGCTGCCTGATCTCTGAGCTTACCTTCTCCATTCCCACAAAGATCACAATAGTTTACCTCATGTCCTACTACATCCTCAGACTTTGGCAGATTTCTTCATTGTCTCACTCCACATACCAACAAATCAAGAGTATTGGGGACTTTAGTATCAACCTTCTTAGTTCTTCTACACATGAAATTCTCAGATGTATCTTGGACTTAGCTGGTCAACAGCCAGCTAGACCAAAGCATGCATTAGGGTGCCACTCTATTCATAATCTGGTCATTACTAACAACCCCAGAAGTCCATAATATTACCTTTCTTCTCCTCGCTTTAAGTGACTGCTGTCACATTGTTTCTCACTGGTCTAACAAAAAAAAAAAAAATCAAAAATTTTTTCCTGCAACTTACATTCTTACATCAAAGATCTCTGAAAAAATCTATGCCATGAACTCTGAACTCCTTCATACAGGCAAGACAACCACCTACCAATGTTTCTTTGTGGACTCTGCCTCTTATTTTTTCCAGTCAGGTTTTAAACCTCGGAAATCTTTTTTCCACCTACGACTTAGAGGAAATAGGGCTGACAGAGAATTCTTGATTATCACTGTTATTCTCCAGCTTCTCCAATAGAAGGATACTCTCTGGGCCACTTAAGTGACTGAACACCTCCAACATGAAATAAGGCTGAGCTACATTTCACCGAGCAAAGGAGACAAAAAAGCCATCAGATGGCACGAGGCTGCCTTGTGTAGGGAGGAACAATGAAACATGATCTCCGGTCCTAAAAAAGCTTTGCAGAAAGATCAGTAAAGTTGTAGGGAAAGCAACCCCTCCAAATCTTCCTATGCTCTGTGTACCACCTTTCTTTGTGCAGATCTCAGAAAATAATTTCTAAACATCCTCCATATCTGACCTTTCCTTTCTTTCTCCAAACTTTTCATCAAAATTACTTCTACCTCCCTTTTACTTTAAGGAAGTATTTCTAATAGAAATTGACAAACACTGAGACAATGTTTCTGATTATGGTGAGTTAGTGATTGATGGCATATTCCCATGATTCCTTTTGTTCTGTAAAACTTTATTAATAAAATGTTTTGCTGTATTCTCTGCTAGTCAATATGACTATCCTTGACGTTCATAAACATAGTACACAGGAGCTGCTTAATATCCTGGCAATGAGTACCAGGATTTATAGATATGGATCATGGTACTGAATGCCTGTGCAGAAAGTAATGTCCATTTTAATGAATGGAAAACAGTAGCTCATTGCACACAATGTGCACTATATCCTACCATGTTACAGACATTCCCAGTCACTGCACTGTACCATCTTTCTGTTTGCAGCTGGAGTCCTGTAATTTATTCCATTTGGATCAGTACATATGCATGTGGTATACTGGTTGTGAACCATGCACAACCTGTGTACAACCCAGAGGAAACACAGTTTACATGTATGATGTGTGGATAGAGAGCTTTGCATAGACAGTGGGTTACAACTGCATATAAAGTATGCCCCAAAGCATACAGTTGTTTATAAATCATAAAGAGCTTTATATCTCTTTTCTCATCCTCCCTATCCAAACTAACAGAAATAGATTATTTATTTACCTAAAAGATACTGATTACGTCAACAAATACAATATGATTTTTAGATCTCATCAAGGCATTTCTCAGGTCAAAATACATAAGGCAATGGTGTGTTTAAAATGAATCCATTCCCCTGTTATAGATAACAAATTGTTTACTGGTGCTCTTGGATTGTCGTTATTTATTCATTCATTTATTTATTTATTTAATGTATGTATATATGTATGTATGTATTTATTTATTCATTTATTTATTGTTTGTTTGTTTGTTTGTTAATCAGATAACAGAAGTGGTTCAAGGTCCCTT